>NC_056743.1:1613684211-1613984211 GCF_019279795.1 Protopterus annectens | reverse complement strand
AAAATCCTTCAGCCATGCCAACAAAGTATGTCCAAACACAATGCAAACATGGCCCTTGTAATTGTATATAAACATGCACACACAGCCAGTACTTGCAATAACATTCAAATTCATGATAAACTCTTTAAAATACTGTACTTTGCGAAAAATGTTTGGAAATGGCTGTATTTTGTGAAATAACTGTACTGCAATACTGCACAAACATGCAACCTCTCTGTATACTTCAGATATCGTGAATAGCTTTCATTAATGTGAAAAAGTAGCTCATAGTGAAAAATGCATTTGTTTTACGTGATTCAGACTTTATTTCAAACATGTTCTGTAGTTATTCAAATATTTTTTCCAATATGTTGCAGTTTCAGATATTTCATTTACATAGAAATTCATTTAAAGCGTTCTGTTTTATTTTATATTTTGTGAATAAGAAATCATTTAAGTAAGCTTTGACACCTGAAATACATTTCTGAACTGTTTTGGTGAATTATACGTGCAGTAGGGATGATCCATTCCTCTATATTCCTCCACCATCAATTGAGTGCCTTCTCGGTCCTGAATCTGGACTTCTGGATTCTACTCTGACACTATGTTGCTCATCTTGTTTTACCACTGAAGATGAACTGGCAGGGTAGTTCATTTATATGCTTTATTACACAGAAACACATCAGGATGGATAGCAGCGATACAAAATATAAACAAACTGATTAACTGACAGACTCCACAGACATACATGCTTACATCTTAACAGCTTACTACAAAATGGCAGTCAGGTTCGCATATGCTCAGTATTTATACACTTGTGCAAGCCCCTAGAAAGCTTCTTAAAGGTATACATACATATTGATCTACAACTTTGAATAAAGGTTTTCTGAGTTCTAACATTATAGATGGATACATATGTACTACAAGAATGGAACTGTTACATTAGTAAACCTAGTGTGTTGTACAGGTGTGTTAGGGGGAGGAGAAGCTGCAAGTATTGTTAATATCTATGCTCAAGATGGATGTGAAATGGAGAGAGGGCCTGCAACTTTATTAGTACAAAGCAGGTGCTATAGTGAATACAGAAAAATATTTATTTCACTTTTAGATCTAGCACAAGAAAATAAAATACAAATGTTATCATTCATCACAACTGATAGTCTTAAAAATATTATCTCTAGTTTTTACTAGATGTTTAATATGTAGAATGTCATCCCGTTTAGTGATGTTTCCAAAATGTGCAGCAAATTACAAAGGCTCACCTATAAATGCTACAATCAGTGTATTTTTAGTTATGTAACATGCCTCTGTTAATTTCTGACCACTTTAGATTTGTTACTTCAAAGTAACACCGATAAAAACATAATTAATATTACAAACATCATTCTGTGATAAACTATGGAAAGAGAAATGCATTGTGAAAGAGTCAACAAAATTATCTTACTACTGTGAACAACTTTCAATATGAAGAGACAGCAATGTAAACTCTCTCTCTCTATATATATATATATATACATATATATATATATATATATATATATATATATATATATATATATATATATATATATTTATGAGTCTACTTCTGTAGACCGAAAGAAAGACCACATTGCCGACAGTTAAAATATCGAGCCCAAATGAACAAATGTACAGAACACCGAACGTTCACATGAGTGACGTGCCATTTGATCGTCAAGTCACCTCCGTCCAGCAGTGGAGTAGCTCATTCATGGAAGTCCTCCTTGTAAGTGCAAACAGTAGGTTAGAAATGAGTTCAAAGTCAGATTGTGATACAGTGAGGATTGGAAAATATGCCCTTTCCTCACTGTAGTGCAATTTCGAAGTTAATATATATATATATATATATATATATATATATATATATATATATGTATATATATATATATATATATATATATATATATATATATAGGTATATATAATTAGCGGGGAGTGTAGACCCCCCACAAAACTAGGAATGGATTAACTGTAGTTAGTGTAATTTTATTTGTTTCTGGTAGGTGTTATGTATGTGATTTTGTTAGTGAGGATTTTTGGGGTATATTAGTTTGGTGGTTAATGGCGGTGCAGGATCTTCTAGTTTCGGTAGTTGTTTTTAATTTGTAGCTGTATTTTAGTTTGCATTGTTTGTGTGAGAGTGTAGTAGGTAAGGTTTTTATTTTAGTTTATTTTCAGCCAAATGAGAGTAAATGATTTAGTGGAGATTGTGGGGAGTGTTTTTGTGATTACTGATGGTGTTTTGAATGTTGTGTGGTAGTATGTTATTGTGCTGTGTTTGGGTTACTTTTATGTATGTGCTGGTGTTGTGGCAGTCAGTGTTTTGGGAGTCGGCTTTCTGAAGTTTCATTGTTGTGTGGTTTCAATGTTTTGGGCTCGGTGTTTTAACTGTCGGTAATGTGTTGTGATTACTGATGGTGTTTTGAATGTTGTGTGGTAGTATGTTATTGTGCTGTGTTTGGTTACTTTTATGTATGTGCCAGTGCTGTGGCAGTCGGTGTTTTGGGAGTCAGCTTTCTGAAGTTTCGTGTTGTGTGGTTTCATTGTTTTGGGCTCGGTGTTTTAACTGTCAGTAATGTGGTCTTTCGGTCTACTGAAGTACACACACACACACACACACACACACACACACACAACAAGATAAATGTACAGTTAGTATACTCCTACTGTCTTTATCTTTACTGTTATAACAAGTATTAGTGCTTGTTAAGTGTTAATAACACAGCAAACTTCATCTTGCCTTTTAGGGGAATAACAGCTCACTTCACTGCAGCAATCAAAATACTTTCAGAGCAGTTATCAACTCACTTCATTCAAGCAATCAAAACATTTTCTGTTTCCTAAGAACAATTCATACTGTTAGATTCTTAAGTATTTTTTTTCATAGAAGTCTATACTAATACTTGTGTTTAAGGACACTTGTTTGCATGCTTTTCAACCAGGTCCTCAAGTAATCAAGCAGGTGTGAAAAATATAGGCTGTGATGATCCAGCGTTTTGAAGTTCACACAAAGTAACTCACATGGTCCAGCGATTGCCTCTTAAGAGTCTAAGATGATACGTGCCAAATGCATCTTTCAGGCAAGGCATGCTGAAACCATTCCCTTAATTATGCCTCTGTAAAGGTATATCTGTAGCCAAATACATGAGTGAAACACTTTTGCACTAAACGGATAGCTGAAAAGGGACTGCAGTCTACATATATGACAGTGTTATCAGAACAAGGAAACTAACAAGCTGTCACTGTACTACATGTTTTAATTGGGAATGACTGGCATACTTATATCATGAAATATATTAGGTAATCTGCGGACCAAATACCTGACACAGCAAATAATCCAATAAAGTATTTTGGTCTGAAAAAAATGTTATTTTTTAAATTTTCTATGTTTTGCTTATGTTGTAAACTCTGAGTACTTATTTTTCCCTTCAAGCTGCTGAACAATAGCTCCAATGGTGACTTAAAATGGACAATAAACTATATCCATTTTGAGACAGGCAATAAAAAGTTGGTTCAGTGGCAACAGACTGAGGAATATTGTCAGTACTGTAATTACCATTAAAAGCAGAATGCAAAATATAATATTATCAGATGGGGAGGGAGACAACAGGAGTGGTAATTATGATGGTAAGGGGCAGTCAGTCTTATTGAAGTTTGCAAACAAAACAGAGGTACAAAATGGCAACAAAATGCTTCAGACAATGGCCAGTAAAGCACAATGTATAAGGGTGTGGGGCTGCTCTGTAGACAATGTCATACTTGGTAACTATCAATGACACAGCTGTAAGTAATATGAAGCTTATAATCAAGAGTCCGATACTCAGTTTGACAAAAAGGTACTTATCGGGAGGGAGCAGGAATTTAACAGACAAAGCAAAAAAGAAAGTGATCATCTCAGATCTCCTGCTTAATACCAAACATGAAAGTTCTAAGCATACCCACAAAAAGGTGTCAGTCTGTAATGAATAAGGAAACAGAGCCACATACAGATGTCATTATGTAATGGATAAGAACACTGTCCAGAAAATGAAATGATTCAACTACATTTTTTGTCTTTTAAGCATGCTGTGAACAACTGGTCTTTCTTAGACACTGTATACAAGGAAATGGCAAAAATAGTTTACTTTTTATTTTATCTGTTGGACTGTTTTGAAGACAAAAAGAAGTTCCCTAAAGGTGTAATTTTTCCATTAATATGCTATGTTTTGTTTGTTTATTTTAATTTTCTATTATTACTTTACTTTTGATAAACTCGGGGGGGGGATATATCCACAGGCACACACGCATACCTATAATAAACTGGGCTATACAAAAGCATTTCAGATTTATTACTCATTCTGATGGGAAAAACAATACTGTAATTGAAGTTTGTAAATTTTTTTATGGAACCTAAAAAATACTTGCTAATTGTAATTCAGGCCAAGCAGAATCAAAACAGTAAGTAAGGACTGTATTTGAACTATGGTCATTATGTTTAGAAAATGGCTTAAATAGCATATTAATTGATTACTGGATGTGGAGAGAATGTACAGGAGCTCATAGACTGATCATTATTCTCCACACAAACATTTCTGAAACCGTCTATCTTTGCAGCACTAACAAATTCAAAATAAAATAACACATTTGTATGCATATATTCATCGACAGGTCACATAACATGTCAAAAAGTAAAACATCCATCTGTGCATATTACAAGTTGAGTTTAAAATATTACATTTAATTTCTTTAACACTGTGTAACAATTTGTAAATGTGGTGGTTAGAATCTCATTATTACTCTAAGTCATACCTCTCAACCTGGAAACATCAAAAAAGCTGGACAAGGCCCATAAAAAATAGGTACAAATCTGCACGCTGATTAACATAAAATTTGCATACATAATTATGTAACCCCACTCACTTCAATGGAATTGTGGGATACCAGCTTTCAAACGCAAACCGAAAAAGAGACAACCAAAATATGGCACCAGAGTCCCCCTGCAGCTATTCCAATGCCCCATTACCTGGCTATTTCGCCCCATTTACCATAAACACTAATGTGCATACTGCTTTATTTCTACAATCATTATTTGGATTTTATAGCACAATGCACAAACTAATAGACATCTGCTAAACAAAGCAACAATGTCACAATGAAAATAGACTTCGCATTAAAACTTCTCTGCCATTGAAACTCACATTCATTGAAACAGCATTGAAACCCATGCCACATCAAAAGAAAATGCATCTGGCCAGTGGTGGATAAAGATTACCTTTGGGCTGTTTTCAAATCATAGGCCCCTTGTACATACAGCAAGAAACATAATGTGTTCTTTGATACACCTTCCTGACTTCATTAAATTATATTCCTTGTATAATACAGCACACTTGTTAGACTTAGAGCGCATTTTAAATTTATTGTTTGAACATTTTTCCAGTAGGCAATGAAACAAAATGCATGAACCCACCAATAATGACAAAACTGCCCAATTCAGAACATTTCCATCATAACACACACACACACACACACACACACACACACACACACACACACACAAATGAATATAAACATAGAATGACACTGACAGTAGTGTAAGCCATGGGCATCTTGCACAGCTTCTCGAACATATTTTCAATTTCATTTTTTTGCTTGCCTTACTCTGATTTGTGTTATCAGACCAACTCAATAGCTCTAAATGCACAACAAAATAAACTGGGTGAACGGCACGTTTTAAGACTTCCAATTTTTAGTCCAAGACCAAGTACTGACAGACCCTCTCTCCTCTACTACATTCATCCTGAAGCATCAAAACTATCATTGCAATCCAGCCAGGTGCTGTTAACTGGCCACTCTTGCTTCTTCATTGTCTGCAATGGAAAATGTGTTTTTTCTTGAATGCTGAAAAATGTACTGTACTTGTTTAAAAAATATTTTTCGTATAATGCTGCACAGAACATAATTCTGATTTTCTGTTGCTGAATTTGGGTTAATGACATTTTTTGCTCTTTCCGCTGAGGCACAAATGCCCTTGTGCATGACATTTTCTCATTTCTGTTGTATCTGTAGCTACACCCTTGACTTGTTACACCCACTCCCTTTAAAAGTACAACAACACAGTACAGTATCAGCAATGCATCTACATGCTGTGGGAGTAGAACCCACAGCCTTCTGCAATCTGCATCAAAAGCACATACTTAACCTGTTATACTATTAACAATGCAAGCAAACTCAATGTAAGAAACACTAAACTTCTCTTCCTCTGAAGCTCTCAGCTCCTTGTAAAATCCACTCGACACTCAACTGTATCTCTCAACTTTGCAGCACAAGAAATCTGGAAAAAGCCAAACTGTATTGTGGAGGGGACAAAAGCCCAAAATCCAGGGACACATTTTGAACATTGCTTGTGTAATTTTGAAAAGTTGCTAAAATAAAATGTTGTGCTACCACCATGCATTTCACTGACAAGTCTTGAACCCAGAACCCTGTGCACTACAGTCAGAGCAACATACCACTATGCCATATCAGCAGTTTCCTGAAAGATAGGAAGACTGAAACTTAAATGGTTATCATTTAGTGAATTCAGTTCTCACTTTTCACCAGAGCTCTCAACCTCTTAGCACCAAAAAAATGTACAAATCCAATAAAGGGGAATACAGCCACAAAAACAGGGAGAATTTTCAAATACTGATCTTATAAACTTAGACAATTGCTAGAATAAAAGGTTTTGTGTTGCCATTTATTTTCTGAAGAATATGAAGTCTGAAATTCAAATGGCTGTCATTATTTAGTGAATTTAATCATTCACTGATCTGCCACAAATATCCCAAAAAACAAAGATTGTATGAGGAACAGAACAAAAATATGAGGCACAAATGTGGAAGTGGGTAGGGACTTTAGGCTCTTATTACCTGTACCAAAGGCTCAGGGTTTGAGCCTGAGTACCTCTACCTGCCAGGTATATTCACCTGGGGCATTTTACACACAAAACACACACACACATACACACACACACACACACACACACACACACACACACACACACACACACACACACACACACACACGCACCAGCATTTCTCAGTTCTCACTAAAAACGGAAAGTTAAGTAAGGAACTTAATCTGCAGCATACCTCTACTCACACAGCAGCATAATGCATTTCCCCATACACACTTTGTTCTTGTTAAAAACGGAAAGCTAAAACTCTGCAACTTAAGGAACTACATAGCAGCATTTCGCTGTTCTCGCTAAAAACGGATAGCTAAGTAAAAACCTTAATTTGCAGCAAGCTAAGGAACTTAACACAGCAGCATAATGCATTTCTCCACACACACACACACACACACACACACACACACACACACACACACTTTGGGAACTACACAGCAGCATTTCTCTGTTCTCGCTAAAAACGGAAAGCTAAGTAAGGAACTTAATCTGCAGCATTATTGAAGCTAAGGAACTTAACTCTACTCACACAGCAGCTTAACTCTATACAGCAGCATAAATGCATTTCTCTGTTCTCGCTAAAAATGGAAAGCTAAGCTAAGTAAGGAAGCAACTCTGCAGCATTTCTCATCATTACCTCTGCAGCTGTCTATCCATTCTAGCCTTGCTGCTCACTCAGAGTTCCATTCCCTTATTCCTGCAGCTTAAACAGGAGTTCCAGTCCCTTATAGCTGGCCAAAAATGAACTCATTATTGTCTGAGCTCAATTCCGACAGGCTGTTTCACAGAGCTGACGTCATCATGCATGTGATGACAGCAGTTCAAAAGCCGGAAAATTCAAATAAAACAGCCAAGAAATTCAGAAATTAAGGGGTGCCACTCGGGAATCATGGCATCCCATTATTTGGACCCCAAAACTCTGCAAGAAAGAGTAATTCAGTTTGGTTGGGAGGTATGCTCCAAGTTTGAACTTAAGACATGGTATTAAGTCACACACATTATTTAATTCATGTTTAGCATTTCTGGTAATTAATTATTTGCAGACTCCAAAGGGTAAGATTCAAAGGCAGGGGTATTTACTGAGTAGCAAGACATGGTAGTGGAATTTTGGAATCCACCATATTAAGTATGCAAATCAGAAACAGGAGAACACACAACAAAGATTGCAACTCAAAAATGTGAATCTTCAGCAGGCAAATTGAGTGTAGAAGTAGTAGGGTTGCCACATTTACATATTGACATTTCCTGACAGATAAGCCACACACCCTTTTGTGCTATAAACACACCCCTTGCCTCAGAGAGCCACACCCTTTTAACAAGCTACAGCCAGAGGCATAAATTTCAAATGCTGTATTCAGTGATTGCAGATCAAGCTTAGGTAAACTTAAACCCCAGGCAAAGATCTCTATGGAGCCTCTTTCAACAATCTACCAGCCCCACAAGCAGGAGTGGCCCTTGGTAAACTGGTGCCCTAGGCAAAAGGGCTCCACAGCGCCCCCCACCACACCACCCAGTGTCTCTATCCTGGTCTACCTACATCAAATAAATACTGGAAAAGCACCCCTGCTAGAGTGGCGCCCTATGCGGTCACCTATTTGGCCTATGCCTAAGGCCAGCTATGCCCATAAGAACACCCATTTTCTCCTTATCTTGATCTCCCTACACTATCCAAATTACTTTTTCTTGTTTACTCGCATCATTTTACACTTCATCTTTTTCTGCATCATGTCAACACATCTTGACTGTCCAGGACTGTACTGTATTGAATGGGCAAGAGAGAATTTGATTAAGCTGAGGGTCTGAAGCCATGGGATTCGAGTTGCTCTGAGGTGAGTTTAAAGTTTTTTTTTCTAGCCTGTTGCCTGACCAAAGGAAAAAAATATATTATTTTCAAAGAAGACAAAAAATGGTTTTCAAAACTTAATATCCAAAGCTGACAAAATAGTTGTTACTGATAAACGGAGAAGTAGTTGCACAAACTGAGAAGAACAATACTTGTGAAGACACAAGATCATATATGTGAATAGTGCCTTCCTCCCCAATCCTTATAAAAAAGTCACTTTCTCTAAAGCCTTCTGGTTTCAAGATGAATGATCAAGTGGCCACAATCATATTTCAAATGTTGCTGTCATGCATTTACACAATATGCCCTCTCACCACAATCCCAAAATGAAAGAAACAAGCTGTGTACCCTTCTGATCTCAGACTGTGGTGAAAGTGAAAGGACAAACAGAAAACAGTGATACAGGTCATCTTGTTGATGTCAGATGTACATACACAGCATGCCTCCTTACACTTAAAAATTGCATTATGTATATGCAAGTGATGTTCAGTTGTGATAAAAGTGAAAAAATCATGATCACAATAATGCATTCCAACTTGTTGCTGCTAGACAGTATACTGCCCCTAAACAAGCTATAGTGAACTTCTGTTCAAATCTCTGAGGTCTGACTGGGAAAAAAAGTTAAAGTAACGACAATGCTGTACTCTGGCTCCACACAAGCAATACCAGTGATCTGAAGTTTGATTGTGAAAAAAAATTAAAGAAATAATGAGCACAATGTCTCCACCTCAACCCCAATGACTAAGTCTATGATAAGATGCTCTTATACAGGCAGGAGTGTGTGTGTGTGTGTGTGTGTGTGTGTGTGTGTGTGTGTTGGGGAAGAATGTTTGATGGCCTATATTTTCTATACTGCATTTTATACTTTATTTTAGAAGGATTACAACTTTTTTTCCAGCTACCCAAAAGGCTTACATATGTGTCCACTATTACTATATATTTATCCACACATAAAGATCTGTGATATTTTTTCACAAACACACACAATGATACTGTCCCTGACAAGTCAGGTCTATCACAAGATGCACAAACACACATTCTACAAGCAAGTTGGGGGAATGCCTATTCTTACTTCACCATGTCTGTGGAAAATGCACACAGAGACAAGGAACACATGCAGAATTTACAAAGATGGCAATACTACTCATTGTACCACTGTTCACACACAACCTGTACACATCACCAAAGACAGCTACTTATTGTGCACAGTGCTGATGTTTGTGATGGAAAGGGAATCAAATTATGGCCAAGCTGTTACTCTTAAATACCACCACTCCCACATGCACAAAATGAATAACTAAATAAATCATAAAATAAGGACCATGATAATGACTCTGTTTCACACAAACACAAAGTTGCTAGCCCAGTCTTGTAAAACTATCTACTGCTGTAGCTTTCAACTTGTTAGAATAAATCAGGAACAAAAGTAAAATAATAGGGGGAGGATACAAAGACCCCAAAATTTGGACAGGGGTGTGTGTGTGTGTGTGTGTGTGTGTGTGTGTGTGTGTGTGTGTGTGTGTGTGTGTGTGTGTGTGTGTGTGTGTGTGAGCATGCGTGCCCAAGCGTACATGGGTGGAGGGGCACAGATACTCTCAATGGTGTCTGATTTTGCCACTTTTTTTCTGTCCCTTGAAAAGTGTCCGATTATCTAGTAAATCACTCAAGACTACAGTCAGTAAAGCCGGACATAGTTTCAGACTTTTACTGTTCAGAAAATGCATGTTTAAAAAAAGTTTCTGACTTTGGGTCTTTGTCCCTTAATTGTTCACTTTTTCCAGAATTCTTGAGCAAATGAAGTTGCCACAGTAATTCTCCACTGACCCGGATCATCCAATATATTTTAATCTGTGTTCTTGTGCAATTTGTGTTGTTTTGGCAAATCAGTGTCGATTACAATTGCTAAAAAAAGACAGACATTTGAGTTTCAGAATTTTTGCTTAGCATACAAACGCAGTATCCAAGGCTGGCCTTAGCAACTCTGAGGCCCAATTTGGACCATTCTGCTGGGCTCCCTCACTGGCCACACTACCTAGTGCCCCACCCAACCTCCTTCTACTCTTTGGTTTCAAATTAGATATCAAGAATGTATGCTATTACTGTACATTAAAAAAATGTATCTTTACTTGATACCTTATAGTTGTTTTTATAAAGCACAACACAAAATAGACCATGCTAGCAAGCTAAAATTGAAGCATGAAAAACATGAAACCTTGTAAAATTTTCTGAAACTATTAAGTGTACATGGAGTGATATTTACAATGCACACATGCTACACAGACACCATGCAATAAGTATAGACTGGACCGATCTTTGTCAGACATATATTAGCTAGAAAAACACAATGGAATAGATGTAGAAAGACAGACAAACATATTGACATTCACTGGTAAAATTAGACAAACATAGACCAACATACTGACATACAGTGGTAAAATTAAAGACATTAAGACAAACAGTGAATAAGTAATTAGTGGCATACATAGAATGGTATACTCAACAGTAATTGTACTCCAAAACATGGGGAAAGTTCAGTGTGTGATACAAGTTAAGAACAGGGGTCAGAAACCTAAGTATCCATAAGGTTTCAGGACCCCACAAAGTGCCAAATAGGCCTATTTATTCCACTTGCCAAACAGCTACACACAGTATGAATTTATTTTCCGCCATTCCCTCTTTCCTGATGCATGGCATGTAACATCATCAATTTGGGAAACATTCACATGATCTCCTCTGTATAGCTGCTATCCTTCTAACAGTTAGATGCCTGCCACTGATGCTCCCTGTTTTTAATCAGATAGCTACAAGGTAGTGCAAAAGCCCCAACTCTAACACCCAAAAGGTAAAATAACCTGTGCTACTCAATTCATATCACTGGCTTTCCAACATGTGGAGAGTCATATAAGACTGGCTTGCCAGTATCACAACTGGTAATTCCTCTCAACATTGGTCAAGCTAGTATTTCACACCTCCAAAATGGAGAAGTCTGGACTGACAACATAACAGAGGTAAACAGTGCAAAAATAAATAAATAATAAGGACGTTTCCATTTCCTTGCAAATTTACTATTTTCAGAAAACATACTGTCGCACAGTTAGACAACCACCTAGTTTTCATTCCATGTTTCCTATAACACAAATTTCAAGTACATCTTCAAAAGCCTGTTTGACAAAAAATGTATCAATATTTCCTAATCAAATATACAGTCTGCTGCATTAAGGATTCATGTAAACAAAGAAATGCGTTTCTCTTCAAGGTCTGTATAAAATAAGGATATGCAATCAGCTGTTTATCTTCCCCATTTACAACTACATTTCTTTACACTGAAAAAAAACAATAAGTACCCCCACAGACGAATTCCATCCATTTAATTCTAAAACAGCATTTAAAGTAGTAAGATGCTAATGACCATCACTGATGATTCTAGTTGGAATCCAAAGAAAGGTTAATGTGAAATAATGACTTCATAAGTTATAATGCCAAGTTTAAGGCCTTGAAGTCCCGTTATTTAACATGAGGAACTCATGGTATGTGGCCATTCATAACATCATTCAGCTATCTGGGTGAATGAAGTAGCCTAAACATTAACTAAATATCTATAACAAAAGGATAACAACTTTATTGCATATGAATGCTTGGGCACAATTTTATAGCCCAAATTCTTTTTTGTCATAAAATGTTATAAGTTATCATAAAATAAAAAATATATCTCAGTAAAATCATACAAAAGAGCAACCTTACCAGTACCAGCACCTTTACATACCTCTTCTGTGAATGACCAAGAATGTAAGCACTTATACCCAATATCACACAAGCCTGCAGGGAAATGAAAAGTCCTTATAACTGGCAATTCCACTGTTACAGACATGACTGCACTGCACTCACCAGACTGAACAAAGAGAGCAAAAATAGATACAAGGCTTAGGAACATTAGAATGACCCTCAAAAGCCTTCACTACTCCAAATGCGAGTATGACCTTGTGGCTGCCCATGTGGGAAGGGGGTAAATGCTCTTAGGTACCATACCTTGAGGATCATGCAGACATAGACTACCAAGCTCTCTGCCTAGGTCTCTGAGGTAGGAAAGTCACTGATATTGAGTAGCATTCCACCATCCTCAAAAATGATGCCTACATTTACAGACAAAATAACTGACTTAAATAATTGTTTATCTAACTGGTGTCATTCCAGAGGGGATCCGGTTTGTTCCTGTTAGGAATCTGATGGTTAAGTGGCCCTTCTGCTTTAATAGGGATGGTCTGTGCTTCTTGTTTCATGGATTTCATATACTGGCTAAAACATTTGCTTTTCCCATAGTGCATTTCAAACTCATGAACATATGCACTTAGCAAATTCCAATTTAAATTATATCAAGGTACAGGTATTCAGTACTAAAAGCTTAAACAATAAAATATCTGAGCTTCAGGCCTTCCTTATATTCAAAATTGTTCAAATTTGTGTGCTTACTGAAAGTGTTCCACAACAGTAATATCATTCCCTTCCTGCCTAGTTTCAATGTCTACTAAGCATTCAGATTCACGGAGATTTGTGGGGATAGTACCCATATTTGTTAGGAAATCCACCATCTCATAACAAACCTTGCATGTCAACAGCCTGGAACCCAGCCGAAAGTGTAAATGTCTGCTGGATCATCTGTCCATCTTTATACGGTATTACACATCCTGGAGATCTATTGAGTACATCCAATTGTCTTTCCCGATAAACAGGAATACTGACTGCAGAGTGACCATCCAGAACTTTGACTTCTTCACTGCTTTGTTTAGCTTGCTGAGATCTAGAATGGATCTCCAGTCCCCTGTCTTTTTTGGAACTAAAAAGAATCTTGAGTAAGTTCTGGCCCCAATTTGGTCTACGGGGATCTCTTGGATGACTCTTTTTCCTAGCAATGAGAGAATCTCTTGTGTTGCATAGTCCTTTTGATCAGGTGGGACATCTGGTAAGGAACGGTTTACCGGGGGGGAATGGAAAGTATGTAATAGCCTCTGGATATAACTGTTTGCACCCATTTGTCTTGGGAAATTTCCTGCCAGGTGCTTGGGTACAGTGACAATCAACCCCGACTACCTCCAGAGAAGAGTAGGCGGGCCTCCCTTCAGGAACACTGGAAGGGCCTGTCAGAGAACGTATCTCTATCGCCCTGATTCTGCAGACCCTCTCTGTTGCAAGGTCAACATCTTCCATTATAACTTCCCCCTCTGACTCTGGGGGAAGAGTCACCACATCCATCAGAAAAACCTTTTTGTGACTTGCAGAGCCACATCTTTCCACCCTTTTGACCTTTGGGATAAGGTCTAGATGGGGCAGAAAAATGGACTCCAATGGCAGACAAGGTTCTTCTGTTCTGTTCGCACCTGGTCTAAGTATCTTTCACCTTTGGTCCAAAAAGGGATGAGCCATCAACTGGGGCATTGGTGAAGGAAGACTTGAAGGGTTCGGCAAAATTGCAAAGGTGCATGCAGGAACGTCTCCTCAGGGTCAGTCCTGTTGCAGCTGCTCTGCTCGCTCCATCAGCCGCATATGAAATCAGTCTCATGGAGGAGTTTACGATGGAATTGAGGGTAGACAGCTGAGAGGATACTTTGTCAGCGGACCTCAAAGCTACAGTGCCCTGAAGGGTATTTCCATTTTCTTTGAGGAGATCCCTTTGAAGTCTCGTAAAAAGGGTAAGGTAATTCAGTGACCAGAGGGTGAAGGCCGCTGAAGAAAAAGCATGCTTTCCATATCTGTCCATAGTCCTGGATTCTTTGTTAGGAGGATGAACAGATGAGGAGGTCTCAGATTAGCTCGTTCTTGGTGGCTGTGGCCACCACCATTGCATCTACAGAGACACCCTTAGTCAAAACTTCCTTCTCTGAGGGAGCATTGATAAATTTGTTATGCCTCCTCGGAACAGGCTCCACTGTATCAGGCGATGTCCAGGCCTTACAAGATATGACCCTAACAGTTGGTCATATGGAGGAGACACCCAGGAGGTGGAAAGGTGAGACCCAAAAGCCTCCAGGTAAACCAATTCATCCTCTGAAGGGTTGGTAGGCTTCCAGCCACCCCTCCGTTTCAGGATCTCAAGGATGTCTGCAAAGGAGACATCCTCAGGGGGGGACCGTGGAGAGCTTTCTGACTCATCCAAATCGGTATCAGAAGTGACCGACTCAGGGGAGTCTATGTGATTCCTCTCTTGCACAGTCTCTTCCGAGGGACTTCCTCAGAGGAGTACTCCGGAGATATTTCGGAAGAGTCAATGCCACCTGCAGGGGTTTCCTGAGGTTCTGGGTCTCTGCGCTTGGGAGGGGGCGGTGGTGACTAGATAGACAATGGCACCTGGGAGGGGTGAGAAGTTGGTGCTGAGAGTGGGGCTGTCTGAGGAGAGAGCACTCTCTCCATCAGTTCAAAAGCCCCCCCCCCCGCTCCAAGGAGACCCTCCACTCCAAAGAGACAGAAGGTCGACTCCGAGGTGGAGCAGGTGGGCACCAAAACTGAGGTAGGAGCCAAGCTTAACCTAGCTGAGGCACCAAGGGATAGAGTCAGGCCGGACTGTCCACACCAGCTCCCCTCCCCAGACCCCACTGGTGAGCATCGGCTCCTAGACTCCTCGACATCGGAAGGAGCCAAGGACATCAGAGCCAAAGTCAGAACCGAAGATTCCAAAGGTGGTCTTGGTGACGATAAATCCACTGCTATCAGTTCCAAACTCTCTGGCTCCAAAGACTCCAGAGTGATCGGAACAGGAATCAATGAAGCAAGCTTCGTATGGGATGGCTCTGATTCCTTTGGGTCCGGAGATGACAAAATTTTTACCAGGGCCGGTGTTTGAAGCAATCTCTTCACCACTCACTCTACATCTTAATCAGATAAATTCCTGGAAGAATGGGTGGACAAGGAAGGAGATTTACTTCTCTCCAGGATAGGACATCTAAGCATTGGAGATATTGGCCCCAATAAAGGAGACCGACTTCTCGATACTTATGTCAGCTCCATGGACACTTTTGGCGCCGAAGAAGTTCTTCCAGGTCTATCGGAATTGAGAGCCCTTGGTTCCGATGACACAATCTTTTTTGGTGGCTTTGAAACTAGAGCTGTTGCAGCTGGTCTTTTGGTTGTGTTTGACTGGGTTGAAGAAGGGGAGGATGATTTGGAGCTCTGAGAGCTGTCTAAAGCTTCCTGACAAGGCCCTTTCAACAAACTCCTTGCCATTAATTTATTTCTATGCCCATGGAGCACCCTGCTACTGAACCCGTGACATATGTTGCAAAGGTCCTGTAAGTGGATGGCACTGAGGCAATAAAAGCAACTCGTGTGGCCATCTGTAAGAGACATGTTTTGTGTGCATTCATCGCACTTTTTGAACCCTGACAGCTTATGCCCCTTGGGTTCCCTTTCTTTATCCTTGTCTTTGGACATTATGCGGCAAGAAAGACAAAGCCAATACTATAGAAAAACCTTAAACTAACTAAGCAACAGCAAAACTACCTAAGGGGGAACTACCTCTATATCTTATTTGTTTATTTTTTTTTGTTTTTTTTTTTTTGTTTTGTTTTTTTTTTATAGCTACAAGCAGAAAGAAGGAAAGGAAGAATAAGAATCCTTCAACTTAAACGGATTCTACTACAGAGACAGGACAAGAAAACATGGGGGGAGCAGCCCTCTAACTTAAACGGGCCACGAGAGCCCTCTAAGTTAAAATGAAACTCTCACTGGGTTTGGGAAGGGGTTTTACCACTAACTACAGTTACCTAACACAGACAACATGACAAACTAACTCTCTAGAAATAAGGGGAGTAGAAGGAAAGTTTTTTAGATAAATTAAACTAAAAGAAACTATACTTAGGCAACGAGCCAGCAGGAATACTTCTCAATCACTTGAGCAGCAAACGAGATCTGGGGATGTGGCCCAGAGCATCATGGGATAGGGGTTAGCCTTGAGCCAGGGAAAGCTCTTGAACTAGTATTCAACCAAGTTGGAGCTGAGATCAGCTTTGAACCCAACCTGCAAGAATTACGGTGAGATACGACAACATAACACTGAATATTTATTCAAAAAGAACTTTTTAAAAACACAAGCTTTCACAAAGCTGATAATGCAGAGGAGATAAAGCTTTGTGAAATCCTGTGTTTTTAAAAAGTGCCTTTTGAACAAATATTTAGAATGTTGTTCTGAGCTGTATTTTGTTTTTTGTAGCTGTACGATTTACCCATCCTCACTGGATCTCTCTCAGCCTCTTTAAACATTTGAAATTTATACCCCACATTTTTCTCTATACAGCCTCAAGCAGCAGCAGGGTTCAAACAGGTGTGTGTACCACTTTGCCATAGATGGGAAAATCAACATTAATTAATTCTAGCTTACTCAGTATGCAGCTTCTATATAATCTTCCTGTTGTAGCTAACTCCAGGTTTTAACATCCACATTTACACACTACGCACATCATTAAGTTGATACTTTGACTCCTTTTCAAATGAACCATTCTTTTATCTTGTCTGTACCTCAAACACAATTTCACAATCCATTTCACTCCCAGCACCTACATGCCAAGAATCTTTCTCATTCCTTTCATATTTCTCCCACAGCAATTTAGACAAACTCTTACATGTCTGTAAGTTATTTAATCTACACAAATTCTACTATTACAAAATTATGAAGATACTTATTATTTTAAAAAGTTTCTAAATACCACTCCATAAACAAAATCATGTTATCAAGTGATGTCCATCAAAAGTCAGACCCTACTGTCTAGTCACAAGGCACAATCATCAATACTGTTAGATCCAAAAAGTTAAAAATTGCACTAATTAATAGTAGCAGCATTAATAACATATTAAATATTAAACAGCAAAGATGTGGTGAAAGTGCCCAAAACGTAACTAGTAATCCAAAATTAGGCATCGGAGATCAGCAGTTCCAACACACAAGTAATTTAATGTTCAAACAAAGCAAAAGGAATACACATCCAGTTTTCAAAAATGAGAATATTCTCAAGGATTCATGGGATTTTTTAAGACGGATAAGCAATGAACATCAATCCAACACAAGTACTTTCATTACACTTGATGTAGTGGATTTGTTCACATGTATTCCACATGATGTCTGACATACAAAGCTATGTCAAATCCAGAATTAATGGACATGCTCCACCTCAGTAAATCTAAATCCCTTAGAGCCACACGCTAGAGGGACTTGAACCTCAGCACAGAAATAAATAGAACTTGCTGGAGGGACAGGTTCATAACCCAGAGGCTCCCTTCGCTCTGGAATAGAATTCCAGTTCATGTGAGGCAGAGCACCTCACTGAATCTCTTAAAGAAGAATCTTGATAAGTGGTTGGGGGATCGTAGGTTTGTCCCAGGGATTACTCCCGTGTCACTATTAGACAGAGGCACATTAAACTAAACCTTAAAAAGGGCACAGTATACTCAAATCAAGGGGTGGCGTAAGCCATACAGAATCGGGCTAGACTTATAATTGCCCCAGGGCAGATAGCCTAGTATGAACCTATGAACCTATGAACCTATGTGGGGTTTGCTTGGTTTGAGGAATTCATGGCCGATTGTGGGGATATTGCCTTTGGTGTATTTCGCACTTGTCTAATTTTAATGGACCTAGTCTTTAAGAATAATTTTATTTTCTTTCAGAAAGAATACTATAAACAATTGAAGAGTGTGGCAATGGGGGCTCACTGTGCCCCTACCTACACCAATATTATTCTCCTGTATTGGGAAAACAAATGTGTGTTCACCTCTGATTTTAAGGAATATTGGAACCTGTAAGGGCACTTTTTAGATGACATCTGTATTTTTTGGATTGGTACTGATAACCATTTTTTCGAATTCCTTGAATACATTTCTAAGACTACTAAGTTACTAAAATTTATATATCAGCTTAACAATAGTGAGTTAAATTACCTTGTTGTTAACATTCAAAGGGTGGACAATGGTTTCAAATGTAAAATACATAGAAAGCAGACATTCTCGAATTCTTATCTTCACTATGCGAGTGCCCACTCCCCACAGCAAAAAAGAGGGGTAATAAAATGTCAACTGGTCCGGGCTAGCAGAATGACATCTAATGACCAGGATTTTAAAAGAGAATGTGATTTTATAGTAGAAATATTCAAAGCCAGGGGGTACCCTCCAACACTTCTGAATGATGTATTAACAGAAGTCATGGATGGTAGAGAGTCTAGGTTTGCCCCTATTTTGGGTAAAAATCACCCCTCTGATTATGCAAGGCTAGGTACAAGGATAGAAGGGGTGTCTTACCAATCTGCTTTAACTATCACATATGATGATGAAACAAATTTGGTCAAACAAGTTATAGACAAGGAGTGGAAAAAATTTGCAGCCTTATCAGATTTAAATTATATATTTGACAAGCCACTTAAATGTGTGTACAAAAAAGGACGAAATATTTGGAAGGAGGTTCCCATTATAACAATTTCGGAACTCTCATTAGTAACAAAAAAGGTACACAAATGTGGAAGTTGTACCCAATGTAAATACATATGGACTGGGGACATGTTATATTTAAAATGTAGAAACAAGTATATAACTACTAGTAGGTAAGCAAATTGTAATATCACAGGTGTGGTGTATATTGTTTTGTGTGGGGCATGTGACTCCTATGTGGGTAAGACAGAAAGGAGGTTAAAACAAAGAATGTATGAACACCTTTATGATTTAAGGAAGAAAAATGATAACGCCCTGTACAAACATCTTCAGGCATGTCCAAAAGCAGAGTATCAATTTTTCGTGATAGAGATGGTCCCTATAGACCCCAGGGGTGGGCCATGGGAGACCAGACTCGAATACAGGGAACTATATTGGCAATTAGTCCTGGATGTTTGCAACAATTCAGGACTTAATGATATGACGTCTTTAAAACCTGTACTCAAGCTCAGGTCTACAAAATCGTGGTATTTTTACATTTTTTATGTATATTCATGTTATTTTATCCTGGTTTATTTATTTAAGTGAATTCTTGATTTTACATACATTTTCATGTGTTTTACTATTTGTCCAACAGATGGTGATAGACTAGTAAGACTGTCACATGCAGGTTAGAATCCACTCTTTCTGCATCTTGGTAATTAACTGAATCACTGATTTCATTGGTCTATTCAAACAGGAAAAGTTATTTAACTAGGTAACTATGATGTTTTTGCCCATCTGATGAAGTTCTATGAGATGAAAACGTAAGGGGAAGTGTTTTTATCAGAGTTTGTTATGTGTGGATGTGTTTGAACATTAAATTACTTGTGTGCTAGAACTGCTGGTCGCCAGTGCCTAATTTTGGATTACATATTAAATATTCTTGAAGACTGGATAATTAGAAGACAGTCACACAGTTGATCACTAATTGAATCATGGAAAAAAATGTATAAACGGGTGTTATACCAGAATGTAGGACTGGAGAAGGGGATCCTGGTTACAAACTGAAATGGTATCTCAATCAGTACAGTTGAGGTCATCCATGCAAGCCCTACTAATAATAAATACCCCAGCTGAATCAGTGCTTACATTGCGATAAGAAAACATACAAAGAAGTACAATGGAGTGGTTAGAATTCTTCTGTCCATCTCAGTCCCACAGCCAGAACATGTATTAAATGGCAGGTACCCAGCTCTGTATATATACCCCAAACAGGGAGCTTTGATCCTAAGACTTGCATCAAATCTCAGCCATTGAATCAAACAATTATGTCGGGGATTCATTCTACTCAGTCTCTGTAACTAAACTATAGAAACCCATTCCACCAGAAATGAAAGTTATTCAAAATCATTTCAACATAAACTAAAATCTTCTCTCTATTCATCTTGAGACTATCTTTACGCTACCTCTCTCTCTCTGGCATTGTTCATTTACAAACCTATTACAATTAACCATTTCTATACTAAGTTACTTAAGAGCCCTGCATTTTACATCACACACCACAAAGAAGTACAATGGAGTGGTTAGAATTCTTCTGTCCATCTCAGTCCCACAGCCAGAACATGTATTAAATGGCAGGTACCCAGCTCTGTATATATACCCCAAACAGGGAGCTTTGATCCTAAGACTTGCATCAAATCTCAGCCATTGAATCAAACAATTATGTCGGGGATTCATTCTACTCAGTCTCTGTAACTAAACTATAGAAACCCATTCCACCAGAAATGAAAGTTATTCAAAATCATTTCAACATAAACTAAAATCTTCTCTCTATTCATCTTGAGACTATCTTTACGCTACCTCTCTCTCTCTGGCATTGTTCATTTACAAACTTATAACAATTAACCATTTCTATACTAAGTTACTTAAGAGCCCTGCATTTTACATCACACACCACTGACTTAGATAAAATTAGTAAAGCATGTTGTAGGATTGAACAGGGTCTATTATGGAACCTTAAACAAAGACAATGAGAAGCAAAACCTAATTCCTGAAACAAAGTAATCAGCAAGTGGGTTTTTCATCAATTTGACAGACAAGGCCCTACACTTATGTATACCAGCTACAGGGTTACATCGACTCAAGGAAGGGAAAGAGCTTGTAAAAGAAGGATACCACTGATAGGGTAGACACAGAAATCGCACAGACAGTGATTTCCTCTGGAAAACAGCAGTTGGTGGTGTGTTCCTGGGAGTCTTACTCTTCTGGAAATTGATGCTCAAGGAATTTCTCCTCGAGCACCTGTAAAATACCAAGCGGTCACAATATTTATTTACTTATTTCGCATTTGTTTACCAGGAAAGTCCGTCTGGATGCATGTCATTTTTCAGCAGAGGCCTGGGGAGAAAAGCTCCACAAGTGAAAATAACAAAAACATCTATAATACAAAACACATAACCATAGGGCTTGGTAGTACAGTAGAGGTAATTTACAAAGTATTACAGTACGAGTAAAACAGAGGATGGAACAAGTAAGACAAGTTAACTGCAGTCAGTCACTAAAGAAACACTGAAAATATAAGGAGTTTTCAGTAAGAAGGTAACAATGCAAAATCATCAATAAATCAGGGAAACTAGTGAATGGAGTTTGTATTATCATATACACAGAACTATTACAGAGCATATTTTACTGCATACTTTCATAAAAATCACACACTATTCTTAATACATGAAAAGAAATTGTGCTTTTTTTATTGTGCATCTACAAAAATGAAAATCTTGTTTATATTAAAAGTGGACCATGTCATATAGCAGCAGTAAACATCATGCTATATCTGCTATACAGAAGTTTAAGATAACCTATTTTATTGAACATTTAATAATTTAGAAACACTATTATATTCAGGTTTCTATTAGATGACCGAAGACACATTCTTTCGAATGCATCTTGGTCGAACTTGAAAAGATGAAAAGGCAAAATGACGAAGCATCATATAAGCAAATTCTTACCCTGGGAAAGAAATCACTTGGCCGCATCCGTTACTTTTCAGTTTTTGTCACTGTAGTGTGATCTTGGAGTTGGTATATTTAAGTAGGGGGGTGTGGGGGCTGTGGGGGGAGATGTTTTAAGTGTATTTTTTTTTTCTGGAACAGCAATTTTTTCCCTTGGAAAAGAATCGCTGTTCTAAGCATTCCAGTTTGTAAGCTTTCGCTTACAAGGGTTTGATAAATCATCATTCGGTTTTCTAAGCATTCGATGATTTAATATAGACCCTTATATTCTTGCATCATTAACCTGCAAGTATGTATGACATAGAGCTTTACTTCCTGGGACTCCAGTGAAAAGAGGCTTTCTTGCTTAGTAAGAGTATCCCAAAATGAGGGGAAAAAGTTTTATATATATATATATATATATATATATATATATATATATATATATATATATATATATAGTATGGAGCCCTTTCTCCCCAGGCCTCCACTGAAAATTGGCTTTGTTCCAAGTTGGACTTTCCCGGTTAACAAATGTTAAATAAATAAAATAAATTATATATATATATATATATATATATATATATATATATATATATATATATATATATGGGTCCACTTTGTAATTTTGAAATACTGAAATCACGAAATTCAGTGTTTCAAAATCACAAAGCCAAAAACCCAAGCACAACTCACAAATGCAAAAACACACAACCATGAAATTCAAAATCCTGAAACTACGCTGCTCATATAGTACACACAAACAAACACAAAACTACCCCTACAATCAAATAAATGCATCTAAACTACATATAAGCAGAGGGCAAGCCCTCCTGCGCCCCCCCCATACCCACCTACTTATATATTCTAACTCCGAGACCGCACAAACAGAAACATAAATGAAACTCACACACACATCACAGTCACAACACTCACTTACACTAAAGTCTCTAACCAACATACTTACACACACAAACTTACCTAAATTAAACCCAAACATTCACACACCGCACCAGCAGAAATGGAAATTCAAAATCTCCGTGCTTCGGGATTTTGAATTTCATGCTTCTGCCAGTTTCAGAACTTTGAGTTTTCGGCTTTGCAATTTTGAAATACTGAATTTCGGGATTTCATTATTTCGAAATTACAAAGTGGACCCATATATATATATATATATATATATATATATATATATATATATATATATATATATATATCTATATATATGGGAACACTTCACATAATCGAATTATTAAAATCTCTATTTGCATATGGTCGAGACCATATGATCGAGATTTTAATAAATCGAATGTGTGTAGTGTTCCGAAATAACACTTTACTTACCTGAATACATTACGTGCACACAGAGGCAAGTATTGTTGCATGCCTTGTACGTAATGTATTTTTTGTTTCGTGGTGTTGGCAGGAAGTAAAGAAATCTCCCGTTTTGCGCTTCCGCATACAGCGCAAGACAGGAGATTTCCCATCTCCCCACTGTAGCGCGATCTTGGAGTTGGTATATTTAAGTAGGGGGGGTGGGGTGGGCACAGCCCCCCTCATGGGGGGGTGCAGGGGGGCGAAGCTTGTTTTTTTTTTTGTTTTAATGGTTTCCCTTCAGAAGTTCGAGTTTCCGAAACTCGAGCTTTTGGTTTTGGTTATTTGTGGTTCGAGATTTCGGAAATTCGATCTTCTGAAGTGAATCCATATATATATATATATATATATATATATATATATATATATATATATATATATATATGGATTCACTTCATAACATTGAAATATCACAATACTGAAACCAAAATCCTGAAAACTCACAATACTGAAGCTCAAAATACTGAAAACACACAGCATACATATACTGAGTTTAAATAAGATAAATCATACTACTTTCCACCAAGTATAAGCAGGGAGGCAAGCCCCCCTGCAGCCCCCATGCAAGGGGGGATGCGCCCCCCCCCCCACACACACCCTGCTACTAAAATATATCAACTTCATGACTGCACTTCACTACACTAAGTGCAATTTTGGAGTTCAAATATTTAAGTACCATGGGGTGTAGGGGGCGCAGCCCCAGACATGGCGAGTGCAGGAGGGCTTGCCCCCCTGCTTATATTTGAAGAAATGTAATTAGGTTCTTGTTGCTTACAGTCACTATATGTATCTTATCTGTTTATAGTATTTTGACATTCAGGATTTTGAGTTTTCAGGATTTTGATTTTCAGTATTTTGAGCTTCCATATTATGAGGTTTTCTTATTTTCAGTGTTTTGGTATTTCTGTGTTATGAAGTGAATCTATATATATATATATATATATATATATATGACACATACAGACAGGCAGACACACACACACACACACACACACACACACACACACACACACACACACACACACACACACACACCAGTAGACTAAGCAACAAATCAAACCTGAGCCCAACAATCCAGTTATTACATTCTTAAAATGTATCAGGAATGCAGAAAAGTGCATAGCAATCCAACAAAACAAAGCTAAAGCTATATACACAACCAGCACTATCCTCTAATCCCAAACAATTCAGGAGAAGAATTACTTTCCAAATTATATCAGAGATTTTTTTTCTTTTTCCCACCATGAAATCTGAATTTTCCACTTATTATAGTCGGTTCCTTCTTACAACTCTTGACCCAATAAAAAGTCTCCACAAATAGCCTTGAACAGGATGTAGCTGTAGCCTCCATCTAAAAGTACCTCGTCAGCATTCACCCCTACATTTTGCTTTTAAGAAAATTCAGTCAATGACACCAAGGGTCTCTTTTAAGAAACAGCTCTGCTCTTACAAGGTTAATCAAACTGATGAGATTATATTAAAAAGAACATTGCTTTGGGTCTGTAAGTATGAAAAAACGTTGCTAAAATCAGTTCTGTGATACGAGTTCACCTTCCATATAAGAAGAGAATTAAAAAAACTTCGAAGGTCTTCAAAACAAAATTCAAAAAGCGCCTGTTTCAGCTAAGTAAATTTGTCTACTTGAAAGACTGTGGCTAAGAGTCTAACACACTGTTTAATACACGCTCATGTTATTTCAGAAAAAAAAATCCTAAACACTATAATCATGCAGTTTATATATTTAATGTTAGCAATGTGAATATATGGAAACAGCTTCACTTAACTGGAATTGATGTTGGAATTACAAGACTGCTGATATTCTGTACAAAATACTCACAGCTACTAATTTGTATTTTTTAAGTTTGACTTAATTACTACTGCTGAACTGTATGAATGGTGCTAGATTGCATTACATAATGCTGCTAATACCTTGTGCATTATGTTTGCTATTATTGTGCTCTATGAATTACCGGTTTTCAGCGGCACATATTAAGCACTCTTTGTATGAACAGGTTGTGGCTAAAAAGGATATGCTGATCAGACCACCTGCCCAATTAATAAATAAAACAAGTAAACATGGTAGTATGTGCAGTGGGACTGGATTTACCTTAACTTCAGTTTCCCTTCAGCTTGTAGTTGTTGCTATATGCTCTCTTTCAGCACTTACTAGGAGACAATTTTGTTACATAACACTAACAGACAGACAGATAAACTCCCTGATATAGGCAATGAAAAGAAAAAAAGAGAGAAATATTCTGCTCTCTACATTTCCAGATTAATTATTAATCTTTTCTCTTAACTGCAGCTTTAAGCAGACATACTTCACAAAGAGGATTACTGGCCTCAAACAAATGCCCTACACTGACCGCCTCAAAAAACTCCAGCTTTACTCATAGCATATTGCCTACTCTGAGGTGATCTCTACCTAACATATAAAGCTATGTCAAACCCAGAGCTGTTGGACATGCTACAGCTAAAGAAATCTCAATCCCTCCGAGTTACATGCTCTAGGTTTCTAAACCTTGTCACCACAATAAACAGGACATGCTGGAGGGATAGAGTCCTGTCCCAGAGACTTCCTATATTCTGGAACAGGTTATCCATCTATGTCAAGCAAAGTTCTTCATTAGCACTCTTCAAGAAAAATCTTGATGAGTGGATGGGAAATAGGAAATACACCTCGGGGATCACTTCTGTGTCTCTGCTCGACAGTGGCACAGGAAAATAACTTTCTTGGGTAGCATAAGCCACGGAACCTTGTTGCTTAGGCTTACGTAGGCCCTTGGGCCAATAGCCTAGCACCTACCTATGAACAGTAAATGCAGATTAACTATTCGACTAGTACTTCACCAAGTAGGTTGATCTGGTAGAAAATGTTTTTTCTTTAAAATCAGCCAATACAATGTAAATTTACTGAATTATATAACAGTGAATTTTTAAGTAAAACAGAATAACGTCACCCTTTGAGTGGAACGTAGCTAACTAACCCATTTTGTATTTGCAGAATAATCTACTGTCTGGAGCTTTTCTACTATATTCATTATATCAAGGAGGACTAGGTGTTAATATGAATTAATTAAAACACACTGCTTTCACAATTACATCTTTAGGGGTAGTTAAAGCACCCAATAGACATTTTTGTTTTGTGACTATGTAGCATCAATATTTACTGAGACCCAGCTGTAATGAAATAACATTATATCTCAAAACAAACTGACATTAAAACTTGGCTATGGCTTTGGTTTTAGAATGATCACCTACAAACAGTTCAAATAATACCTTTAGTGATAGTGATTTGCCCCTACAAAGTTAGAAGAAGCCAGTGGAGTTTGCCTGGTTCTTCAAACAGAATGTACGGGAAATAAATGCAGCTGACGTTTTAACCATCGTTTGAAACTTCAGTGCAATATTTTGTTTCTCATGGCATTATATTCATACTTCAACAGGCTAAACGGAAATATATGCTCATCAAAAAGGCATGAGAGTCTGGAAATAATCTCAGAAAATGCTGTCTAAACTTGTCATTTCTCAAGTTCATGTATTATGCATGGAAAAGTGGAAGTGTTTCCAGTCTAGTCAAGAAACAGGTTCAGCAGTGACAGTGACACTGAGCAAACCATAAAAGAGCTATTGAAGAAAAACTCTCACTGTCTTGGCAAGGCCTCTAACACTGCTAAACTATTTTTTTCCAGCTTAGTCTACCACTTGAAGTTACAAGGAGAGATAGAAATAATGTAAACCAAAAATACATGTTAGATTTACTTAGATTTCTTTTTCACAATATGATCAACCTTTCACAAACATTCCAAATTTTTTTCTGATCACATAAAACCAAATACTTTACAAAAAATTGCTATAGATTAACATGCTCCAGGTTTGCAAAGATGCTGTGATGAAGAAATGCATCTAGATGCTGTCAGGTTACAGTCTCACTAATCATACTTTATAGGTTCATAGGTTCACATCTAGATGCTGTCAGGTTACAGTCTCACTAATCATACTTTATCTAATAATACATCATAGTCCATACTTCTATATATACTATCAAAGTACCTTGAAAGGTATGAAAACAAGGAGTAAACAAAGCTGCACGTGTACGCTTTGTTAAGGTTCAGTTATTCAATATTCATTTAATATGGACATCTATATCATATAATTATAAATACACAAACACACAAAACTTTGTATAACTGTGTGTGCAGGAATTTATAGGGCCGGATTCACGAAGGCTTGCACGGAGTCTAAGAGTAGAGTAAGACTCCAGCCAGCCAACATGTCTGCCGAGCAATCCAGGAACAGCCAGCAGGGGCATGCAAGAGAGCTCCTAAAACAACTCTTGCACGGACAGTGTTAGTTTATGCAAATTACCTCATTTGCTGCTGAAGGCTATGCAAATGAGGTAAATTTGCGATCCAGGAAACACTAACCTGTCCGAGTAAGAGCAGTGTTACTTGCAGAAATGTACTAGGTTGGCAACTGAGTACCGTTCTGGAAATAGCAAAACTGAGCTATGACAGCTCCAAATAAAGGATGCATCCAGTTGAGGAAGCATGCCAATGGCCAAATATACAGCCATTGGCATTTTTATCTGTTGCAAAATAATAAAAAATATTTTTTTTCCCCTCGATCTCCAATGTTTAAGCATAGCGCAGCACCGCGCAAATGTGTGGTGCACTAAAAACCAGAAAAACAAAAAATAAAAGCCACAATTAGGGATTTTATTCAAAATATTCATCTGCCATGCAGGTGAATGGCAGGCTGAAGACAACATGGCTACTGAGTAGTGGTTGCTAAGGGGGGAAGCTCAATCTGAGAGATGTAACCAAGCATTAGTAGGCAATCCTATCCAAATGAGTATAAGGATAGTGAATCCCAATTTTCCCTGCCAAGTGAACCATGTCCCTAGAGTGTAAGAGTAGGATTAGGGGAGTAACAGAGTAGAAGACAGGTGACATCATGAGGGGGTATGTATCAAAAAGACTGTTAGCTTATTGGAGCAGAGTGGCATATGTTTGCTGTGAGTTACTCAGGACTGGAAGAGGCGTGTCTACAGTTGTCTAAACTGAAACCAGAAACCTAAGGTGTATGCTGTGGCTATCACTAAAGTTTCTTGCAAAGCTGCTTACACTGTGTGCATGCGTGTAAACCCGTCTAAGCCTGTGTGCACATGTGTGCGCCTGTGTAAGCCTGTGTAAGGCTGTCTAAGCCTGTATACATGAATGTGCACTCGCCTAAGCCTGTGTAAGCTTGTGTAAGCTGGTGTGCATGCGTGTGCACCCGTCTAAGCCTGTGTATGCCTGTGTGCGCGCGTGTGTGCATGTTTGTGCTTGTTTGCACGGCGCTGCCCCCTGTGGAAACCGAAAGGGAAAAGGAAGGAAAAGTAGTAGTAGGATGTTAACCAAGGAGAACTAGCAGAGCTGCCAGGTGAAATTAATCAGAATCAGCCAATTACACAGGCTGTACACTAGCCCAGCCCAGCACTTAAATCTCTGCAAACAACATTCCCCCATGGTTTTCTCAGAAACACTGCAACACTGCAGTCTACAAAGAGAAGTGAAAACTTAAAAACCTTAAGGGAGACAAAAAAATGTTAGGGGCTGCCATTGCTATTATAAGGCAACATGTGCAAGATGCTGAAGGTAGTGCCATTGCGAATGCTGCTGAGCAACCCACAGTGAGGAGATGGAGAAGAGTGTACAGACCCAGGGTAACCTACCAGGGGCTACATGAGCTGGAGATAGTGGAGCTCTATAGAGTGGACAGAGAGCTCCTGCAGCAAATTGTTGAGCTGTGCAGGCCATGCCTCGCACACAGAACCAACAGAGGGGAACCCATCCCAGTGGAAATCAAGGTATGTGTTGGCCTAAGAATACTAGCAACAGGTACCTTCCAGAGACCAACTGGTGATATGATGGGGATTTCACAGGCATCAGCATCCAGGGTACTGCACCAGTTCCTGAATGCCATGTCAGCACATGTCGGTGATCATGTATATTTCCCCAATTCAAGTGAGGTATTGGCCAGCAATATGCGTCTCTTCCATCAAATAACGGAATACCCTGAGGAAGTGGGTGCAATTGACTGCACGCACATACACATCAAAGCACCAGCTGGTGAGCGGGGTAGGGCCTACATCAACCGCAAGGGCTTCCACTCCAACTGCCAGGTCGTGTGTGATGCCCAGGGCATAATACTGAATGTGTGTGCTGGCTGCCCTGGAAGCTACCACGATTCCCATATCTGGCATCTGTTGCAGCTGTACCAGACATTTGCCAATGGGGACATTCCTGATGGTCACCTAGCGGAGGATGCTGGATATGCACTGGAGCCATGGCTGATGACACCCATCAGAAATGCACACACACCTGAACAAGAACTCCATAATGAGGCACACGCACAAACACGAAATGTAATTGAGCGTGTGTTTGGGATGCTCAAGTCATGGTTCCGGTGCCTGGACACATCTGGTGGAGTCTTGCAGTACTCACCAACTACATGTACCCAAATTGTCATGGTATGTGCCATGCTACACAATATGATCCTGTGAAAACAGCTGCAGCAAGAACAGCATGGGGCAGGGCCAAACAGCCACCCACCATTGCCAGAGGAACAACCTGAGCCTGCCCCAGTAGGCAGAAGGAGGCGTGCCCAGTATGCCTTGGCAAAGAGGCAATGCATAGCACATACACTGGCTCAGTAGGAACCCTGGAAGTGATACCTCTCTCTGACTCGCACATAAAATAAAAGGGATGCCTAACTTGACACTACCTGTTTCCAAACATGTATAGGGAGTGTAGTATGTGCATCCGATATAGGCAGCCCTGCAGCACCACATGAGGCATGATTGCCATGTTTTAAGCAATATAAAGCAGTGCTAAGCAGCTTTTACCAATATCTAGTATATGTAAACAAAATTGCTCGTGCAATGGTGGGCAAGGTCGGGCAAAGTTGAGCAAAGTCAGTTAAACATGCTCATATCTGCTTTACTGTTCCTTAAGCAGTCTGGTCTGCCCAGCATGAAAATAAAAAGCAGTGACAGGGCTAGAACCCAGGATACTGTGCAATATAGTCACAGTACTGAACCACTAAGCCATGATAGCATTTCAGTGGCACAGACACAGCAGGACAATTGTACACTAATTGCTGTATCATGCCCCTAAAGAGGCAAATGGGTAACCTCTCCCACAAGCCTATGCCGAGAACATCAGGCCAGGGGGTGTGATGTGGGTTGTGTAGGCTATGAAGTTGCAAGCTGATATACGTGACATTGGACGCTAAGATCTGTAGTACAGTAGTATGCCTCAAGGCAGTACGATAGGCAACAGTACAGACTTGAAATGGTGTCCTGTACATAGCAGTGCAGGCATAGCAAATGTGTATAAGTGTCAGGTGAAATCCACATCCTATGTACACCCACAGTAACAATCAGGTGTGCCCCCGGGTAGAAATGTACAAAGAATAGCTGTCCCCCCCTGTATGTAGAAATGTTGATAAGTCTATGCAAAGTGTCTCATGGAAGCCCTGCAGGCACAGCATGATCCCTGTTGATCTATGACACAAAGGTGAGCCCTGCTGTAAAAATACAACTTGATTTACCATATACATATAGTATAAATGTCTATACCAGGCGTGCTCACACACTCCAACAAATGTAGTGGATTTCATTCAGCATCACACTGAAAGGTCATACTGGGCATGCTCACACACTTAGGCTAAATACGGATGTGATAATAAGGGATCTATGGACAAATATGGATAGTCATCTCTACTTCCAGAAACACATTCACAAAGTGGTCTGAAAATCATGCTATGTGTTCACACAAACTGCCAAGGTCTGTGCATGCAGGTCAAAGGAGGTTCCCACTACTCAGCAGTCATCAGACCTGTCAGAGAGTACCACAACACACTTGTGATAAATCTGACTAGGCACGTTCAGCAGCTAGAAAGACCAATGAAGTACCTTAACAAGAGGATTACTGGCCTCAAATAGTTGCCCCATGCAACAAGACTGAATGTAACCCAATTTGTACTCTGTTGCATACTGTCTACTCAGGATCTCTGCCCAACAGACAGGTCCATGTCATGGTTACACTCAGATCTGTTCTGAGTTACAGCTCAATGGCACTAAATGTACAGAGAAAACTGATATTGCCAACATCCTGGCAGATAGGATCAGTGTTAACTTTACCCCCCTCTCACCCATGAAAGAGCATATCTCTATAATGGAAGACTGCAAAGTTGCTGTCATCACAGCTGCACAGGTAAAAATACACTCTCCAAAGCCAGTATCACAGCAGTCATGGGACTAGATAACTTCCCATGCTGTGTAGTATCTACTTCCCTGAAGTAAATATTAACAGGGAAGGTATGTAGCTACTGAAGTTTCCAGAGGTCTGAAAACTAGGAGCCATAATTGTAAACACTAAAGATGTGGACATCCTACAAAAGGGCCTCACTGAGACAGATAGCTGTTGTCAAAACCAAGGGCTCTAGCTCAATGCCAAAAGGTGCATTGTCATCCCCTTTGTTAAAAACTCTGTAGCCAAGAACTACAACATAGGTGGTAGTATACTTCACACTGAAAGTGTGACAAGAGACCCTGGGTCAGAGGTGGACAGTGAATACAACTGTGATCATCACATTCCCACAGTAGTCAGGAAACCCTCCTATGTGGCACACCTCATCACAAAATGTGTCTCATGCAGAATAGAAGAGGACATTGTTCCCCTCTACTCATCACTCACTAGAACTATAATACAGTACAACGCCACTGTTGCTATGTACCTCACAAGACAACTACAATAACTGGAAAGCCAGCAGCAATACCTCACAAAGAGCATTAGCGGCCTGAAATAAATGCCATACACAGACCATCGCAAAATGCTCCATCCGCACTCTCTTGCATATCGCCTACTCAGAGGTGTTCACTGCCTAACATACAAAGTTATGCCAAACACATAGCTGTTGGATATGCTCTACGTAAAACACTCACAATCCCTCTGACCTTCGGACCCAAAACCATGAGTGAAATACAAAAGGAAGGGGTGTACCCATTTACCTTATGGATACCCACACCTTCAGGTTAGTGGCACAGTATGAGACCTTGGAGACCATGCAAGTGCAACTAACATTGGGCAAAGCTGCCCATCAGATTGTAGCCTGCTACAGATCACGTGCCTTGTCTCAGGAACCTCACTCAGTATTCCAGAGAATAGTGGCAAATATAAAGGTCCTATCAAACACCATTATATGAGGAGATTACAACTACCCAAACATTGAGTGGTGAAATTACTCGGGTACAACGTCCTTTGCTCAATGTTTCCTAGAGTCTAAAAACTCTAACACCCTGGAACAGCTGGTCACCATGCCCACTAGAGGTGACAACATACAGGACATGATCATCACCAATATGGGGTACCAGTGTTCCACAACAGAGATAAACCCCTTGCTGGTAATATCAGATCATTAAGTAATCACACTGGACATCCACACACCCCCCCCCACCCACCCAGTCAATGAAACCACTGTGAAGACATCTGCAAAAGCAAACTGCACACTTCCCAAGACCAAAGTGGAATGTTCCGAGAACCTCTTGCTATAGGATAATGGTATACAATCTGCAGAATCATTTACAAGTGCATCCTATGAGCATCTACAGGGATGCATGGAATGAGATATCACAAATAAAACCAAGATGCACTCCTCCAAAAATAGGACAACAACCAGGTGGTTGTTGGCCATAAATAAGCTAGACAACAGAAAGAGGAAACGAACACGATAGATCCAACTTCACTAAAGGAAAGGCATCACTGATCATTATCAGGAAGAAACAATGATCATTCATAAAATAATCCAAGGGCAGTTTCTAAAGACAAATAGCCAAGGAATGTAAGAATAACAACCACAAAGCCTTCGGCAGCTATACCAGACATGTATGTGTCAACTTCCAAATATGCTGTCAGCTACTGAAAAAAGGAAAGAAATACACCAAACCAACTTTCATTTCCCACATCCAGGGGGACAAGTTCAGTGTAAACTCCCCCCTATCACCCCCAAAAGGGCCTGCGTCCATCACAGAAGGATGCAGAGCCCCAGACGTCATGGACATGCAGGTAAAGACAGCCCTCACCAAAGCTAAGAACACAGCTTCAATGTGACTGGATGGTATCCCAGGCTGCGTCTTACACTAGGCCCATAAGGGACTACACCCTCACCTACAATCACTGTCCAGACTCAAGTGTACCACATGCAATGTACCCAAAGAATGGCATACACTAACAGTCATCCAGCTCCACAAAGGGGGTGCCACAACAGAAGCTGGAAACCACTGCCCAATATGTCTACTCAGCCTGGTCTACAGAGCTATTGAGCAAATTGCCATGGAACCCATAAACTAAGACATTGGAGACCTCCAGACACTGGACTCTACACAACTTCACCTTGTTAAAGGCAGATCCTGGCTCCCAAACCTAGTTGACTTATTTCAAACAGTTACCAAGGACATAGATGGAGGAGAAAGTAGTCCACACAGCCCACCTGGACCTCACAAAGGACTTTCTACACCATTCCCCACTCTGTCATCATGGACAAGTGTACCAGCTTGAACATTAACAGCTATGTCACAGGATGGGTGGCCAAGTGGCTCACATATCAAACACACATGTTCAGAGTTGCGGGTGCCATATCCAACTCTAAGCCAGTCACAAATAGCATCCCACAGGTCTTGGTCCTGGGACCCCACCTGTTAAGTAGATACTGCTCAGAGGTACAGGCAAGCACAGGAGGTGTATGGCTGAACAGGTTTGCAGATGAATGGTAACTGTGGTCCATAATCGACTGTACGGCTGACACAGACATCCACCAGAAGTGTCTTACAGAGACAGATACCTGGTGTCAAAACTATGCCCTCAAGTTGAATGGCAAAGAATGCATAGTCATCCCCTTTGGGTAAAACAAAATGCACACAAATTACCACATAGGTGGTAATCCAGTATGTACGGAGAAAGTCATTATGGCCCTGGGGACACAGGTAGATAGTAAACCCCCCTTTAATGATCACATGGCCAAAGTGTTTAGACATTCCTTCAATGTAACCCACCTAATGTAATCCACTTTGTATAGTCTGATGATGTCACCATCCTACAAATATACCTGTGGAAAGGATAACTTGCAGTAATGTGTATAGTGCGGCGTGTAAATGTGTACTCCTGTAGTATCATAAAGTAGTTAGGTAGGGGTTTGAATCCTGCACTTGACAAGTGTGTGTGTGTGTGTGTGTGTGTGTGTGTGTGTGTGTGTGTGTGTGTGTGTGTGTGTGTGTGTGGTCTCCTTGAGAAGGTGCAACCGTTTTGGAGAGTAGTACAACACCTTAAAAGTGGTAAACTAATCTTTGTCAAGTCTGATGATGTCACCATCCTACAAATATACCTGTGGAAAAAAGAACTTCCAGTAATGTGTATAGTGCATCGTGTTAATGCGTACAACTCTAGTATCATGAAGTAGTTAGATAGGGGGTTTGAATCCTGCACTTGACAACTGTGTGTGTTTGTGTGTGGTCTCCTTGGGAAGGAGCAACCATTTTGGAGAGTAGTAAAACACCTTAAAAGTGGTAAACTAATCTTTGTCAAGTCTGATGATGTCACCATCCTACAAATATACCTGTGGAAAAGAGACCTCCCAGTAATGTGTTTAGCATGTCGTGTTAATGCGTACTCCTCAAGTATCATGAAGTAGTTAGGTAGGGGTTTGAATCCTGCACTTGATGAGTATGTGTGTGACACTATTGGTCAATGTGTTGTGGGTTTTGCTTTTACTACTGTATGACATATCAGTATGCATTGCACATGTGAGCTAGCTGTGTGGCATATACATATACGTACATGTTACCTCATTTACTGCATGTGTGGGAACCCTGCTTTCTCCAAGAACACAGCTGTCATCTTTGCCAGACTGTGCTGCTGCTTCCCAGACGTTAGGTCACATCTGTGTGCTTGTGACAAGACCAGCCACTGCAGTGATCCCTGGCCTAGGTCATCCGTGTCACACATGCTCATTACAGTTTCTATTGAAATGTGTGAGTGAGAGTTTACGGCCGAGGTATATATCTGACCTGTTCAAACGCAGCAAAGTCTGTCAATGATGACTATTCATTACAGGTGTACAACAACCTTTGTGGATATGCATGCAGACCCCTTATTGCTTACGTGATCCACCGAGGGATTTCAAAATACCTTTGGAAATGTGATTGTCAAAGGAGAGATGACGCAACACTTGGTTGCATGTACACATCGGTACCTGTTCATCATGTTGGTGGCTACTACCTATGTGGTAATGTGGGGATAATATGTTCCGTAAAGGTAGATGACTATGCTTAGTTTGGCTTATAGCTTTACAGCTTGGGTTTGACAACAGGCATCTGTCTGTATGATACCCTTGAGGAGGATGTGTGTCTCATCTGGAGAATGCATTATAGGCCACAGTATGCATTACCAGACGTGGACGGACATATCCCTACTGTGATTTCTTGTAGCTAAGAGAGCTATATGCCAAACAGGAGTGGTCTCAGTAATGAGTGCAGGTGAATACCACTGGTTACTGGCATAGTATCGTACCTGAAGGATCCAAATGTTGCTGTGTGTCCTACATCTGTGTGTCAGTTGTCAAGACATCATCTAACGATTGGTTATGGTCAGGCTATTGAAGTTATGTATACTACCAGAATGCAAAACAATGACAGATAGTAACAGTATCACCCATAGCACAGTGTCAGACCATGTCATACACACATGTGTAGTCAGGTTCCGAAATGTGTGTAGTACAATGCATACTGGCCACCAATAGAAACTATGGAGTGTTAACACTGTGTAATACAGGGCATGTTACCATGGCCATGTGTCCACTATGCACGTACATGCAGACAGTGCACCTCCACCATGTCACAAATGTACACCTGCAAATCTGTGCTACACACATCCCACACATACTGTCCACTCTAACACATGCTGCCAATACTACACACATCAGCCAAGTGGCACGTGGGTGGACAATACACTATTGGAACTAACCCTGGTGTAAACAATACTACAATGACAATCATAGCTTTAATGCATCATGCCTGCTCAGCTACACCTTCAAGCATATCATTACACTCTACTGCTGACAACATGCTAACATTGCTATACTGCTTTAAAGTCACCCTGTGCATCAGCACCATGGTAGCCTGTTCCTTCATCAATGTTACAGATGACAGGAGGTGGCACAGGTTTCATCATATGCACAGGTGTGTTGTTGGTTTGCCAGAGGCCTACAGTGAGCCATCCAATCGACGTGTGTGTGTGTGTGTGTGTGTGTGTGTGTGTGTGTGTGTGTGTGTGTGTGTGTGTGTGTGTGTGTGTGAGGGGCAAGAGCACTATGGGCCAATGTTGATGTAATCTGTGCAGGTATGAGTTAGCCCTAGGTGTGTGGTTTATGTGTGTGTGTCTGCATGCACACAGTTCCACCATGTGGCCGCCATATAAGGGTATTTGTGGAACAGCCACAGACTGTACCTGCCAGGCTTTACAGATCACCATCTCTGGCCATTGATACGGTACCTGTGCCTGGCAGGGGTGCTACTGACACTATCAGGTACTAAGCCAGACTGGGTACTATCCCCAGAGGTAGATGGATGTACACTGGACCCAGGTCCCTGCTGGGACTGTCCAGAGCCATGTGCATGTGGTCCTCTAGGACGTTCTATGGACAGCCCACCCCCAACATTGCTGGGGCTGGTACTGGTACTACTGGAGTGGCTGTGACTTGATGGACGTCCGCGGCGGCTGTCAGCTGCTGATGTTGCTGGCATACGTCCACGTCGACTCAACCGTCCCGCACTATCCTGACACATGGACATAACATTGCGAAGGACATCTAATGTCTCTCCCCAACGTCTATCAGTGACCTCGGTGTAATTACAGATGGCACCTGCTAGGTCATGGATACTGTCAATGACGGCAGTGTTATGTGGCCTCTGTGCCCTTAGTCCCTGTCTGGTGTATCGCTGGAACATGCATGAGGTTGTAAGACCTGTGGCATGTCTGCCAGTGGCATGATGAGCAGTAGTGCTCCGATGAGAACCCCTGGACATCTGCCTATGTGGTACCCTTCCAAACATCTGGATATGGCTGCTGTGTCGGGATGCATGTGCCATGGATACCACACTGTCCTGGCCAATGCCGACTGTATGCTGTCCCTCAGCTAAGGGCATTTGTGATGGATGTATTGGCAGTATGACTGTGTGCATGGATGGGATGGACACTTGTGTACTGTCGATTGGTGGCCCAACGACAAACCCTGGCAAACATGCCTGTGCTTCAACACACCTATCATCAGTATCACTATTTTTCTCAGTGACATCAGTTTCCCTGCTGCAGTGAACCAGCCCAAAGTCAGCACCTGTGAGAGGAAGATAGGAAGCACACTATACGACCTGTACATGATGTCAGCACACGTGAACACATGCACACATGCACACAAATGCACTCCTCACAAAAACAGACACACACACACACACACACACCACCAACAATCCAGAACATACTCAATAGCAGGTGATGGTGGGGTACAGTATCACAAGGCAAACAGTTATATCACACGTCAGCATGCAGGACGTGTGTTTTCCAACATTATGCAGTGCGGGTGTTGACAGCCCTTGCCAATAACACTATACATGTCTTTTATGCATGTGTGTTGTAGTTCAGTGATTGGCCTAACCCTGGAATGCACTGTGTACATGGACACGACATTGCTGTGCAAGTATTAAAAGCTCTGCAATGTCCTGTGCACCATCTCTCGCAGGTATACATACCATGGCTGGATGTGTATCCGTGTGTCACAAAGATATCCATTTCTGATTAGAGCGTCTGTGTCTTTAGCAGATAACTGTGGACACAGGTTTAGCACATGCATGCTATGTATACACAGAGGATGAGTGGTGCATGTATACCTGATGGAATACCGTTGCTCAACATAGCCATTATACAGTGGTTATTGTGAGTGTAGGACATATTGTGGACATGCCAGTGCCAGACATGACATGGCATGCTACAACACAACTGCAAGATTAAACATCACACAGACACAGTGTGCCATGTGACCTATACACTCAATAGCATTACAAGACATATATGTGTCAATTTGTACAAATGGAGATTGCTTTGCATATTGTGTATAGGTGCCTATGTTTGCACACACACAACATTGAGGTGCATAGCAGGTAATGCTATGTGTAGTACTGTGGTCACTGTAACTGGATGGGGTGTACTACCATGAGCCATCATCATGCAGCATCATGTGGTCACTCAAGGCTACTAATGTGTGCCAGACTGGCACATACCATGCTGTACCGGAACTGCACTACCATGGCTACATTCACCATTTCACAGCCAGTTGTTACATGGGTTTGTAAGGTGCACAATAGGGGGCATTGCCTAACATGAATGTGTTATGTGTTGAAGAGTGTCGCACAGCCACATGTGAGGGATCTACCCCTCAGGTATATTGTGTGTGCTGTATGGATGACGTTTGGGATACTGTAGTGTGACCTTACAGCGCGTGTCTGAATACGCCATGTGTAGCATGTTAGCGTGTACTGCGTATGACAAAGTTGTGTATGTTGTGTGCATGTGTATCGACTCTGCCTATCCAATGTCCACTACAGTGTTGCCACAATTGTATGGGATGCTCTGTGTATTGTATGTGTTTTAGGCAGCTACCCACGTTACTGGGATGTGCATAGTCTCACAGCAAACATGCACAGCATGCATTATGCATAGGTGTGTTACATGTACATGGCCTACACCTCACCTATGACATGCACATTTAATTAGCAATATTAAAGGTAGAACACACTCATCAGCATGGGTCTGCTGCCTTGCTGTCACACCAGAGGGACCTACAAGGATACGAGACACTTTGTCAGTGGCAACAACTGTGGCATTGCAACTGTGTGTTTGCAATCTTACAGTAGTACAATGGTTGACAGTCACAGGCCTACAGATTCTATTCCTAATTATTAATATTGCACAACACTAGGCACCACATCGTCTAACTACACAGTACACATCTCACATAAGCATGCTCTACCAATAGAGGTAACAGTAGCCTACAGCTATGCCATGTTACCTGCACGCTCCATGTCAACTTGCTGGGTGGCTCCGGCCTCCATGATGATGCATGTTACTTGTTGTGGTTGTTGTTGGCCAAGAGCCACCTGGCTCAGGAGCAGCTCCTCCACTCTGGTGAGGGGGGATGGATGGCTACCCCCCCCTCCACACCTGTGGCAAGCTGTTGTCTGTGGATATCAGACGCACTCTGCCAGACATGTCTAATTAAATCACTGCAGTGATGGCGTACCTGCTCATATGTCCGGTTATGCATGCCTGTGTCATTTACCCTACGGATAAGATCTTGCCACAGTGCAGTCCGCTCATGCTGGTCCTGGCTGGTTCTGGAGAACAGCAAGGCATAGTGCTGCACCAGGCTGAATGTGATCAGTTCTTCCTCCGCCGTGCTATAGGTGGGATTACGATGGTGGGACATGACTCTGGAAGACAATGAAACAATATGTGTGAGCAAGTCATGTGGCACACGTAACATTCTAAAGTACAGATATCCATTAACTGCCATATATAGCAACCTATTGGCTGTCAGAAGATACACACTTTCAATACCACATATCAGTTCTCAACTCACAACAGCCTGACAGTGCCTGGCACACACTATATATCAAACCATGTTTTGCACAGCGACAAAGTTAAAACAGTATGTAAGACTATACCAACAGTACATAGCACACTGTATGCGACACAATGCACCATCTAGCCACAGGAGGTATATATCATGCTAATGCATCATGAAATATGCAATCTATTGCAATGATTGTAAAGTCCAGTGACAGTATTACCAGTATACCACACTAGTCGTCAATGGCAGACCCCTGCCTAACATATGTGCACATTCGTTAATATAGGTGGCATACTGCTGTACTAGACTATACATGTTGCTAGATACGCAGTTATATCCTGTAACACACATATGACCGAGGCCATGGTACAGGCATACCCACACACACATCAGACATACATACCAGACACATAGGTATGGCAAAACCCAGGTGACCTTTACCTGTGTACCTTACAGTAGTGTGTGTCAGTAGTTACGAGACCTTACGCCTGAGGTATGTAATCTGTGAGGACTACAGGGAACACACAAAACTTTTAGTTATGTACTTACCATAACGATAGATGTATGTGATCCATCTCGCCTACATTCATTACTGATGGGCTCGGAGCCGAGAATCGGCTCCGACTCGGCCGTTATAACTAGCACAAAGTCTTTCATTGGCTAGGCCAACCCTGTATCCCAGGATGCACCATGCCCAAACCCCCAGATCTTGTTTGCCCCAATAATATCTTCCCACATACACCACACCACAAGGATATATATGTACGAGGAGAGAAAAAATAATATCCTCAGAGGGATCAGAATACAAGTTTCCTCCAAGTCCAACAGGTAGGGGGAAAGAGGGCGGGTACGTAAGAATATAGGCAAGATGGATCACATACATCTATCATTATGGTAAGTACATAACTAAAAGATGTAATGTGATCCTATCTCGCCTACATTCATTACTGACAGGACAGTGTCCCTAGCACCTAAATCCTGGGAGGCTCACTGGAAAACACTCCTGAGCACTGTGGAACCAAAGGAAGCCCGACCTCTAGAGGCCACATCCAGTTTGTAATGAGAAATAAAGCTATGTGGAGAAGTCCAAGTAGCTGCTGCACATATCTCATCTATGGATAGTCTAGCATGAAAAGCCACTGAAGTTGACATAGCCCTTGTAGAATGTGCCTTAACTGGAAAGGGAAGATGCCTACCCACTAATGCATAAATAAATGAGATGCAGTCCCTAATCCACTTAGCTATGGTGCCCTTAGTTACAGATCTACCAATTCTATTGTCTGAAAAGGACAAAAACAACTGATCTGATTTCCTCTCCTGTTATGTCCTATTTAAATAAAACCTCAGTTGTCTATGCACATCCAACTGGTGAAATTTGTATTCCACTTTGTTGGAAAACCGTGGAAAAAAGACCGGAAGCTCAATAGACTGGTGGAGACAAAGGGCAGAAGAGACCTTAGGGAGAAAGGAAGGATTAAGTCTCAGAGATACTCTGTCCTTATGAAAAATCAAATAAGGAGGTTTAACAGAAAGGGCTTGAAGCTCCGATACCCTTTTGGCTGAAGTTATGGCTACCAAAAAGGCAGTCTTCCATGACAAAAATTTCAGTTCGCAAGAGGCTGCCAGCTCAAAGGGAGAAGACTTTAAAGCTCTGAGCACCACATTTAAATCCCATGGCAAAACGGGTTGCAAAACCGGAGGGCGAAGCAACCAGGCTCCTTTCAGAAAGGCTTTACACAGCTTATGACCCATGAGGGAAGGCTCATATGCAACATGATAATTAGAAATTGCTGCCAACTGAACCTTTCTAGTGGAGGCAGCCGAACCCTGTCTAAATAGTGTTGCTAAAAAATCTAACACCGCCGACACAGGGGCTGTAAGGAAATCAAAATCACGTTGCTGAGCCCAAATTGCAAATCTCTTCCGTTTACTAGAGTATATTTTCCTAGCAGAAGTCCTGTGGGAGGAGGACAGAATATGTACTACTTCCAGGGTAAGGATATGCTGTCTGACTAAGGTCGGAAGTGGAGACGCCAGGCAGCGAGCTTGAGAGTTCGTAGGGCTGGATGGAGCTGTCCTGACTGATGAGTCAACAAGTCTGGAGCTGGGTCCAGAATCCAAGGACCATCCACCGCATACTTCCGAAGGAAGGGGAACCAAACTTGATGGGGCCAGAGTGGTGCGATCAAAATCATCTTGCTTCCCAAGCAGGTAGCCTTCTGAATCACTCTTGGCAGAAGAGGGACCGGCGGGAAGGCGTAGAGCAGACCAGAGGGCCAATTGTAGACTAGAGCATCCCTGGGTGACTCCCCCTGTGGGGGGAATCAGAGTGAAAAAACTGCTGCACTTCGCATTCAGGGGGCTGGCAAAGAGGTCGCAGCAGGGAAGGCCCCACTTGGAGAAGATCTGAGCAGCCACTCGATCGTTCAGGGACCACTCGTGAGGCATCAGAATAGCTCTGCTCAGCCTGTCTGCTATCACATTGGACTTCCCTGGAATGTGCATTGCCACTAGAAAGCGTTGGGAAGCGATCACCCAATTCCACACTCTCATGGCCTCCCTGCAAAGGGGGTAGGACTTGGTTCCTCCCTGCATGTTCAGATACCAGACAACCGACATATTGTCAGAAAGAATTGCAATAGTTCCCCTGGGAAGAGAGCTGTGAAGTGCCTGCAATGCTAGAAGCACCGCTCTCATCTCCAGAACATTGATATGCAAGTGAACCTCATGGTCTTGCCACGTACCTTGAATCGTCTCGCCCAGATAATGCCCCCCACCCTATCTGGGAGGCGCCCGTGGTTACTGTGGCAATAGGGGATGGGGGGGCTCAAGGATCTCCCTTGATTTAGGTTGGACGAGAGAAGCCACCAACGGAGATCCTGCCGGCATCTCTCTGTGATGAGAATCGGATGGGACAAGGGACGTTACTGATATGACCACTGTGCCGAAAGGAGCCACTGAAGTATTCGCATGTGTAACCTGGCTAGCGGAACTAAAAGAATGGTAGCCGCCATTGATCCCAACAACTGAAGAACCATCCTGGCTTGGGCCTTTTCCCGGGGTAGTAAAGCCAGAACTTGGGCCTGTAACACTTTTATTCTCTCTGCCGGTAGGAAAGCTCACATTTCTACAGAGTCTAGCTCTGCGCCGATAAAGGCAACATGCTGTGATGGCAGCAATACAGATTTTGCCCAGTTGAATGAAATCCCTAGTAGTGGCCCAATTCAACAGTAGCTCTCATGGCTTGAACAAGTAGATGACTGGTGGGGGCGGTGAGGAGCCAGTTGTCTAGATAAGGAAACACCTGGAATCCTAGATGTCTCAGGTGAGCTGCCACCACTGCCAGACACTTGGTGAACACCCTGGGGGCTGTGGTGAGACCAAGGGGCAGGGCCCGGAACTAAAAATGACTGTCTCCCAACCGGAAGCGTAAATGACTCCTGGAAGCCTTGTTTATCTTGATGTGATAATAGGCATCCTTGAGATTGATGGAGCACATCCATACTCCTTTTTCCAGCAAGGGGAAAATGGATTGCAACGTGATCATTCGGAACTTGGACTTCTTTACAAAGCGATTTAAACGGCTGAGATCCAGAATGGGTCTCAAGTCCCCTGTTCTTTTTGGCACCAAAAATAATCTTGAGTAAGTTCCTAATCCGATCTGGCCTGTGGGGACTGGTTGGATGACTCCTTTTTCTAGCAGCTTTGAGACCTCTATTGCTGCCTGATCCCGCTGACTGGGTGGAACGTCCGTGATTTTCCTTGATGGCGGGGGGGGGGTGATGGATAAAGGGAATGGTGTAACCTCCGGTGATGATACGAAGCACCCATCGATCCTGAGTGATTATACGAAGCACCCATCGATCCTGAGTGATGGACCCCCAGGCCTGAAGATGCTCTGAAAAATGACCCCCGACTGGCTCCGGAGACGCACAGTCGGGTAATCCCTCAGGGACATTGGTAGGAGGAACCACGAAAGGACTCGAGGTCTCCTGTATTGCGGGGGCCTCCACCGCCTCTAGGGCGACGCCTTCCATTAAAATTCCCCCCTCCTCTGCCCCTGGAGGGGTTCACTTTGATGGGCAGGGGAAGACTTTTGAGACTTTCTGAACTACATTTTCCCTCCCCTCTGAGCCTTGGGATAAGGTCTAGTGGGAATCGAAAAAAAGGCCCCAATGGCAGACAAAGTCTTACCCTCTTGCTCACATCCGCAAAATGACACAAGCGCATCCAAGCTTGCTTCCTAAGGGCTATGCCCAAACTCGCTGCTCTACCCACCCCCTCGGCTGCACAAGATATGAGTCTCATGGACGAGTTGACGATGGAAGAAAGGGTAGACAGCTGGGTGTTAACAGACTGGGCCAACGCCTCAGGCAAGTTACCTGACAGGGTATCTCCCAACTCCTTTATGAGATCCCTTTGGAGCCGCGTAAAATGACACAAGTAATTCAGCGACCACAAGGTAAAGGTTGCTGAAGACAGGGTACGCTTCCCATACCTATCCATACTCCTAGACTCCTTATTAGGAGGATGGATGGATGGAAGTAGAAGCCTCTGCCACGTCCTGCTGAGTGGCAGACGCCACCACCATAGCATCCACAGGTACTCCCTTGGTCAAAAATTCTTTCCCAGGAGGCGCAGATAAGAACTTATTGGGGTGGCTAGGAACTGGCTCCACAGAGTCAGGGTGTTCCCACACCCTTCGACAAATAAGATCCAATAATTTATCAAAGGGTGGAGACACCCAGGAGGCGGAAGGCTGTGCTCCGAAGGGCTTGAGTAAGACCGACTCCTCCTCAGAAGGGTTTTTGGATGGCTAGTCGCCCCGCTGTCTCAAGATCTCCAGGATATCGGAGAACGAGACATCATCAGAGGACGACTTCGGGGACTTTTCTGCATCATCGAGGTCAGTGTCCGAGGTGACAGACTCATCTGGGGAGTCTACGTGCTTCCTCTTACACAACTTTTTCCTGGGAGGCTCCTCAGGCATGGACTCTGAAGGGCCCTCAGAAAGCAGGGGACCACACATGGAGGTATCCTCAGGCCTAGGAGCCCTGCTGTCCAGAGATAGGGGGGCACCAGAAGCTCTAGTCGCAGCATCTGGGGATGGAGTTGCCAATTCAGATGAAGTCACTACGGACTTGGCCAGCCTGCTCCTCATAGCCTCGAAGGCAGGTCCACCAGAATCGGATGAAAAACCCACCTCCGAGACCATGACCGGAGACGGGGTACCCCTAGCCGAAGGACCAAGGGGGAGACTCGGAGCCGAAACCTGAAGCCCCGATGTATCCCCCTTGGGTTCGACTGAGGACACCCTTGTACAGAAACCTGTAGAAGGGATGGAAAAGGTTGGAGCCGAGGTTGGATCCGAAAGACTAGCAGGAGGTTTGGGAGCCGACCCAAGGACTTCACTCAATTCGGCAGACTCCGACTCCAACAACACCGAGGCTGTCAGAGGAGGAAGAAATGGAACCGATATCATGGCTGGCTCTGGAGCCGACTGGGCTGGAGCCAAAAATAATTTAGTTAACACTGGTGACTGGAGGAGCCTCTGGACCACCCTATCCACATCCGAATCCGACAGCCTGGAGGACTTGGAGGAGACAGAAGGGGGTCGAGAAACCTTCTCTGTCGGAACCGAGACAAGACTGGGGGAACGGCTCCGAGTCGGCTCCAAAGGGATCTCAGCCGAAGCAGGCTCGAGAACCACCGCAACCTCCTTCGGTGCCGACGACCGTGGAGTCGAAGAAGCCGACCCCGAAAAAGACAAAACTTCCTGCGGCTCCGAGACCAGTGGAGCCGAGGAAGGAGATATAGATTTTGACCTTTTCTCCAGAGGCTCCGATGAACTAGCCGGAGCCGGAGACTTCTTTTTAGTCTTAGACCTGGATTTCTCTGAGGAGGGAGAAGACACTAAAGTTTCCTCAAAGGAGGGTTTAATCAAACCCTTAAGGATAAGCTTATGTTCTTTTTGCTCCTTGCCAGACATAAGGAAACACGACCGCACACTCAGCAGCACAAGGAGGGAGGGTGAAAAGGGCTCTAACTTAAACGCCCGAACACTAAAGACACAAGATAGGGCAAAGGCCCTCTAACTTAAACGGGCCTAGCCCGCCAAACAGAAGGATTACCACACAAAACACACGATAGGGCAAAGGCCCTCTAACTTAAGCAGGCCTAGCCCACCAAACAGAAGGATTACCACTCAAAAAACCACAATCAAACACAAAAGGGAAACAGACAGCGTAGCTATTAAAATAGCTTTTTGGAAATAATAACTCGAGCAAACAGCTATTAAGTCAAAAAAAGAAAGGGTACTTAGCCACAGCCAAGTTGAGACCACGTCGTTACTCTAAGAGCGGCAAACGAGATCTGGGGGTTTGGGCGTGGTGCATCCTGGGATACAGGGTTGGCCCAGCCAATGAGAGACTTTGTGCTAGTTATAACGGCCGAGTCGGAGCCGATTCTCAGCTCCGAGCTCATCAGTAATGAATGTAGGCAAGATAGGATCGCATTACATCAGTGGTTCCAATAAATGTGGATGTACACCATACTGAGCTGCTTAGGCATGCAGCTTCAGGTAGTACTACAGTTCATACAGGAGTTGGATTCACCAGCAGTAGCACTCAATAAGCATACATGTGCTGCTTTAGCCTACAATGGGCACCCCAGTCAACAACAAGGGACTACATTAGACCGTATGGCATACTGCTTTTTCAGCCTAGCAATTGCATACACATCTTTTGCTGGGATCACAGCTAGGCCACATAATACCATGACAGAAACAGTTTCCCACTAAGCTATCACACATATACTGAACTCTGACACCATCACACACAGTCAACCTCACATAGCAATTATTGCAACAAGTACATGTGGGTGTGTATCACTTCGTAGGTAGGTAAGAGGCTATTGGCCCTAGGGCCTATAGAAGTCTAGCCATATGCTACCCTGGCCTTTGACACACAGGTAATTACATTTCACGTGGCCCTGTCAAGCAGAGACACAGAGGTGATTGCCTGGGTGTATTCATTATCTCCCATACAAGCTTCAGGATTATTTATGATGACTGCTAATTAGGAGCTTTGTTTGCTATGGATAATTGGTTTGTTCCAGAGTATGGGATGTCTGAGATAGGAATCTATCCCTCCAGCATGTGCTGTTTATTGTGGTCAAAAGGTTTGGGTCCCTAGAGAATGTCGCTCATAGAGATTGTGATCTGTTTACCTGGAGCATGTCCAACAGCTCTGAGTTTGACATAGCTTTGTATGTTAGGCAGAGGTCACCTCTGGGTAGGCGGTATGCGACACAGTCTAGTTGTGGGTTTGTGAGATGGTCTGCATAGGGCATCTGTTTGAGGCCAGTATTACTCTTTGTGAGGTATGTCTGTGTCGTTTCCAGTTGCTGTAGATGTCGTATGAGGTACATACCACATGGGGCATTGTACTCTATAATGGGCTTTATGGGTGATGAGTAGAGGGGAACACTGACCTATATTTCCCTGGATGACGCACCTTTTGTGATGACGTGTGCCACGTAGACAGATGACATGACTAGTGTGGCACTGTGATCATCAGAGGGGAGACTACTGTCCACCTGTGTCCCATGGTCTCTTATCACACCTTCAGTGTTAAGTAGACTACCACCTATGTGGTAGTTAATGGGTACAGAGATTTGGCAAGAAGGGATGCCAATGCAGTGTCAATATTGAGTGCGAGTCCATGGCATTGTCACCAGGCATCTGTTGCAGTAAATATGACCCTGTCTCTCTCTCTCTCTAAATATATATATATATATATATATATATATATATATATATATATATATATATATATATACACATACAGATAAACATCCATTGGTGTACATATAGAGATACATATAGGCACATATACAGTCCACCTTTCATGGTGGGGATATCAATTATGCAAAGGTTATGAGGTATACAGTTATGTCATAATATTACACAGTGTTGTGCGGAATGCATTGAAGGTGTTCTCAGCCCATGTAGCTTTAGCAGGCCTCACTGGTTGAAACACTGCAGACCTGGCGAATCATACCCACAACGTTTAACCACCACATGTCATATACCAGCACTGTATGCTGTCTTGTTTGCCACACACTGCAACCACATAGAAATATGCACATAACAACCTTCAACAATATATATATGTCCACCCTTCACAAACAGTTGCAGTATGTCCCTTGCTCTATGCACATGTACAGATGCTAATATATCTGACACAGACAGATCTCTCCGTATGTGTGTGCCATACACACACAAGGTACACACTGTTGTAAGTTCGTGTACCTCACGGCTGACCTGTTGGGCCTTGCTGCAACAAGAACAGGTGTCACATGTAAGCACACAGTAATATTAGAGGGTGTATATAGCTGCAAATGCTTGGTTAGCATACTAGCCTGGTATAGCTGTTGCCAATACTAAGCTACATGTTAATATGGCTATCATGCATTTGTTACTCTGTCACATCCATGTTTACATAACCGTATGGGCTACTCACCCAAACAGACATTGTACACACTACTGTACAGAACACAGATAACACGAATCCGATGTTTGACATTTAATGGGGAACTACATATGTCACAGTCACATCCCACTGCACACAGCTACACACTCATTTCTCCATGCCAGTAGTTATGCAGGGCATCTGTGCACTGATACGTACTGCTGCCACATATGGATGATTCAAACTATGTAGGGTACTCTTCATAAACATCTGCTACATGCCAGTAAATACATAGCTGTTACATACCTTTCCTTTGTATGTGTTTGTATTTGTTGTTGTATATCTTCAATTAATTGTCAAGGTATATTTGTTTTTCGATATACGTTTTCTTTTCAATATATTATTTAATTTTCAATATTTATTTTTTCAATATATTTTTTATTTCAATATGTATTTTCATTTTCTTTTCAATATATTTAATTTTCAATATTTATTTTTTTCAATATATTTCAATATATTTTTTTTCAATATATTTTTTTTCAATATATTTTTTTCAATATATATTTTTTTAAGTATATTATTTTGTTTTCAATATATTCTTTTTATCATCTTTTTTTTCAATATATGAGTTTTTCTTTCAATATATTTTCTTTGGATCTTTTTCTTTTTTTTCTGCTGCAGCTGTTGTCTGCCTCTGCGTGCGTGCGTCTCTATCTCTCTCTCTCTCCCCCTCTATACCTGCAATGAAATGATTGCATGTGTGGACAGCAAGTACAGACTGCCTTTACAGGTATATGCACATGTGCATGTGATGGCCTCTGTACCAATTGGTGGCCACCATTTGGCAATTGCATGCAGCCTGTTGTGTGGTACTTGCAGTACAAATTGTCATAGCAACCCAGTGCTATAAATTGCTAAGTTAGGTAGGCGTAGCCCTTTCAGATTTCCAAAGTGGGGACCATGCTTGTTTGCTGTGGACACCGTTGTGTAAGTCAGAAGGTTGGTATACTTCTTCTAACTGTTGCCAGGGGTGTAGCCAGTGATTTGAATGTTGTACTCAGACCTGAATGTTGCCACTTCCAGTACACAGTTGACAGTGTAGAATTGTACTCATCCCTACAAATGCTAACACAAGATACATGGGAGTATGTAGTTTATTTTCTACTTATACAATTAGCTGCCATACATACATAGTTATTGAGATGTTTTCATTTGGAACATGAACTGTTTGGGAAATGCTATACTGTGGATATTAATGTACTCACTTCTGCACAGTTTGTGCTTTTTATTTTGTTGACATTATCACAGGATGTTCATGAAAACTGGACAATTCCAGGACTGAGTATGCCTACCTACATCCTTGCTGGACCCTGAACACACAGGTATTTTGTACATTTGGTTGGGGATTGTCCTACTATGATACTGTGTGGGGGTTGTAAAGTGCTGCTGTAACATTATTTACTGCTAGAATGGCTGGTTCTGTTATCACAGTCATGTAATGCAATTCCACAACAACTGCTGGCAAAGTTCCACAGAACAGGTTTTGTGTTATGGCATTACTATCATTCCTTTACATTCACTCATTCTGATGCATGATATACATATTTCAGCAACAACCTGCTATATATCTACTGTGGCTTAGTGGTACTTTATGCAGTTTAGTGTGTCCAAGGTCCGGGGTTCACGACTGACAGTGGTGTTTTATTTTGCTGATGAGGAGAACAAGGGCCGTCACATGCAGGGTGACTAAGGCACTTTTAAGCAGTTGTAAGCAGGTTTGCGCAATGCTTAGCAATACTTAGCTAAGCACACACATGCGCACACTAGCGCAAACCCGCTAACTACTGCTTAAAAGTGCTTACTCCCGCTATCCCCCGCGCTAATTTCTTTGAAAGAAAAGAAAATGGGGAGATAGGAAAGTGGTGAAAAAGGGGCACAAAGAGGATAAGACAGTAGGGAAAACAGACAGGGATGTGCAGGACGGGTGTAGGGAAGGTCGATAGCTGCCCATTTCTTTAACAGCAACAGCTGTGCATATACTAGGAATTTGGAGGGAATTTTGAAACCTTCAACCCCTGAGAGAGAGGTGAGGACAACAAAGTATGTTGTACTGCCAATTAAATTTCAGTTTACGTGTCCAGCGGACATGTGTGCAAAATGGGCAGCTATGTATGGGGTGTAATTTTTTTGTGGGAGCAGATTGCACTTTTTTTTTCAGGTGAGAGAGGAATGTGGGGTAGGGGAAGTAGGTATATTTGGGGAGGTAGGTTGGGGAGGTACACAGACAAGACAAACAAGACTCATACAGGGACGGAATATGACACATGGGGTGGGTGAACACCATTGACGGGGAAGGATGTTTGAAAATCGCAAGCCCACTGCACCTTCACAGCCCAGAGGGTGGCTGTGCTGGGGGCTGCGTAGGAGGGGCAGGCTCACCCGTGAGTCATGCCACTCTCGCCTCGAGCTGGCGTAGAGGATCAGTGACTGAACGCTGGATCTCCCTACGCACCACAGCCCGGTCCGTTCAGAGGGTGATAGGTGGCCCTCCTCCAGCCACGCTTGCATGGGGTGATGAGCCCCATCCCCTGCAGTGCTTCCACCTGAAGGTAGCACAGACCCAACGGAGGAGGAGGTCCCGGGCTGGGCACCAGACCTGCTGGTGCCAGGTGCCATCGCCAGCTGAGGTGGGACAGGTGGGTCCGCTGGGATTGGCCTTCCCATACGTTCATTGTTTAGTAGGATTTAATGACGATATGGGCTGGTAACAGCCAACAGCATTCCAAATTAGTTGTAACAGCATGCAGTAAAATCCTCATTTACGTAACACCCCAGAGTTCAAACAGTTGAACAGCAAGCATAACACATGCATATATAGAACAACAGTGGACATTCCAACAGAATGCAGGATTGATTGGTGGCAACAGGCCACCAAGATTGTGGTGTTTGAACAGGGCACATGCATCAAAGTAAATGCAGATATTTATAAAACAATAGGACATATGTCCCAGCAAATGTTTTGAGATTAGACATACCCACTGAGGTGTGGAATTGCATTGTTTATGCACATACAGTAGGGTGTAAAAAGATACCTCCATTAACATCTTACATGTACTTACAGTTTACACTACATTCCTATTGACTGCAGGTGTATATCCCCTACATGTATTATTACACTAGGCAACGGGCATTAAGTTGTGTAATGGGTTTGGCTAGTTCCTTATATACTTGACCTGTATCTGACATACAAACTGTCCAGGACGCAGATGTTACTGCTACGTATTTATATATTTTATTTATATTTATATATCTACATATCTGGATGTGTTCAGGTGGCATTATCAGTTATATTTCTATAGCCCCCTACATTTCTAGCAGCACACTGACATTTCTGGGGAACACATTAACAAGCTACCCATGTGCCAGATTTACCTATGCATGCCAGCCATTAACCAACAGTTGAGGACTGTATATATGCTTCACAGCTACTGGCACTCCTTCATCCACTTTATATGGGCCTGGCCAAGTGCGGGTTGACAGCACTTAATACAACAGTACTATTTATATAATGCAAGAGTACAACATTTCGAAGTAAGTGACACAGACACACTCCAGGAATTATACCTTTATTAATTACATTACACACTTTTCTAGAGGCTCACTCATTTATTTGATATTACAGTGCATGCAGAGGACTTATTCAAGACATATTATACCTTTATTAATGGGTTACAACACTCATTTTAAGGCTCTCTCACTTATTTTAAATAACAGTACATGCAGATGAATTATTCAGGGCTTAGTATGCCTTTATTATTGGGCTACAACACTTTTTTCAGGCGCTCTCACTTATTTTATATAACAATACATGCAGAATAATTACTAATCTGCCTGGTGGCACAGCCTATCTGCATAGGCTTGCTGATTCGCAGCACGGACACCTGCAGCTGTGAAGTAAATGAAGGGATATTGAGACATACCTGTCCATTATATAGACTACAATAGCAATTTTTACATACTCCATTCCATGGCTACCTACTCAGCAGTGGGGCATTTTCATTTCCACGGGCCTCCTGTATCCATTGGTTCAGTTGGTCCTGTTTCCGTCTCTTCAGGTCTGCAAGGTGGTGTCTGACCTGCTCACCAGTCCGAGGGATGCCTGTAGCACTGGTGAGATCATGTGCTAAATGGTTCCAGGCTTCCGCTTTGTACTCAGTGTCTTGCATCATGAAGATGGACGAGGAGCCAAACCATCAGTTTTGACTCCTCAATGCCCCACCGTTGCACTCGAAAATGATAGCCCTCTCCAGCACCGGCCATTCTGACTGCAGATGAGAGCTACAACCAGTTATGGTGATTATTCCCGCCTATGGAGCTTAAACATGCCTCATTTCCTGCACTTATTTGTGATTGGCCAGTTTTGAAATATCTCAGCTGAGTGCACACCTGCTTAGCACTGAGTAAACTTTGATTAATATGTATATGTATGTTGACAGTGCATGAACAGCAAAAGCCGTCATGGCTTAGTGGTTCAGTACTGTGATTATGGTGCACATTATCCCTGGTTTGAGGCCTGTCATTGCTTTTTATTTTACTATTGGCCTGACTGGCTAGGAGGTGTGGCTGTGTTTAGCTGACTTTGCTCAACTTTGCCCAACATTGCTCTACGTTGCCCGACGTTGCGCTGGATAGCACGGTGCGCAGCTCCACGCAAACATGTTTTGTTTGCGCTAGTTGGCTCGATGCGCAGCTACGCGCAAAGCCATTGCGCTAGTTAAACCAGTGGTTAGCTATGGGCAATTGTTCTTAAATGTGCTTAATACTGCTAAACGTTGCTTAGCAGTGCTTCACATTGCTTAAGATAGGTTACTTATGCATTCATTAGTATGCATGACCGTTTCACCTTCTTATATATATTTAAAACATTGTTCACTACTACATAAGCCATTTCAATGCATTTTAATAGAATTTAAAAGGTAAATGTCAGGAATTATTTTTATGCACAGATTTCATACAGAAAATGGAAAGGGGAGTGGTGGGACTCGAACCAGGAATGCCTCCTCTTTGTGCGAAGGCTCTACCACTATGCTATTGCTATTTGGATTAATTTCCATATAAGTGGTTTATTATCCTCTTCGATGTCAAAACTGCTAATTGTAGCTAAGCAATGGGCACACCCGCGTACACACGGGCAGCTATATCGGGAATAATAATAAAAAATTGTTTTACATTTTATTTCATTTGTACAGGGGTTTTGAATGTGGAGGAGTGTAGTGTTGGGGGTATACACATTTGAGCGGACTCGCTCATATCTGCTGACATTTGCAGTTTAGCCACTTGCAGGGGCGTGAATATTTGGACTGCTCGGCAGTCTGACATGCCCCCCTGCACTCCTACACACTCCGTGTTAGCCTTGGAGTTGAGTCAGCGCGCCCTTATGAAAATGCATGGCGCGCTGACGTCACACTCTTAGGCTGCCATTTCCGAGTAAGACTTAGTTAGTCTTACATGGAGGATTACTGAATCCCCCCCCCCCCATAGTGATTTCATGTACACCAAGTTTTACTGGGGTTTCACCAGTTTATGCTGTTTATTTTGTGTGTGTGTGTGTGTGTGTGTGTGTGTGTGTATGTATATATGTGTGCATGTTTCTACATGCATACATATATATATATATATATATATATATATATATATATATATATATATACTGCTGTGAATTAGCTAATGCAAAAGGTTGATTAATATTAGGACTGCTTTAACTCTACAGTGCTATTGCAGTTTGTTGGTAAATGTTACTTAGCATTCATGTGCACTAATAAAGTGTTTACCAGGTGCTAACCCTCTGCAAACTGCCTCAATCCCCGAAAGGCCTGCAACACTAAAAGGACACCACTCGCTGAAGCTCCTATACGGGAAGCAAAAACAGTTCTGCCCCTCTACAAATAAAACTACCAAGGTTATTATCTCTTATAAGCGCATAATACATGTAAAAAAATGAACCAAAACATAAGTGGCAGGATGATGGATCCTCTTTATCAAAATACACTTTAGTGCTTTTGTCAATGGTATAAATGACTTCTTCAGAATGCTGTAATTAAATCAAAAGGTACTTCAACAAAGTGTTAGTTTAAGGGTGTGCGCACTTATACAACCAGCTTATTGTACGTTTTTTATATTTTTTTCCCCTAACAGATTTGTTTGCTTCTCAATTGAATTTTACAGGTTATAGGTCACATTAAAGGTGGGAAAAGTTTTGAAATGATTTATTGTGGTCTCATTTTTTATATCACAAAAACCTGGTATTTTAACAGAGGTGTGTAAACATTTTATATCCACTGTATGTGTGTGTGTGTGTGTGTGTATGTATATATATATATATATATATATATATATATATATATATATATATATATGTATACATGCACACACGCGCACCCACAGATATACATGCAAGAAAGAACCAGGCTGTTCCATGGCATTCCAGTGACTCACACTCATTTGCATGATCACTGGAGTACAACTGCCAGGCTTTTCCTCAGAACAAACTGACTGTGTGTCACAAATGGAAATATGTCAGCCTAGATATCTGGAATTTTGGAAATAATTATATATTTGTGAATATTAATATGATTTATATAGAAGTGTGACAGAGGGAGATAACTGCTGGCACAGCTGTCTGGAATTTTGTAAATGGTTATGTGTCATTTGTGAATATCAACATGATTCATATGCTTGTGTTACAAATGTATTAGAACTGTATGTCATGCAATATGGTTTGTACATACATGTGTGCTGAAGAGATATGTTGTAGAGTACTCAGCTTAAAGATGTATCCACAGTGTACCCTACTGGAAAAGAACAGAAATGTATATAAACTATTGTAAATGTATATGTTTTAACAGTGGGAATTGGAACATAGATTGTTTAACTTGCAAAACTTCAGAAAAATAGTTGAAATTAAATTATTTTATAACTGTGCCGTAAAAGATTGTTTCAGTGCAACAGGAGGCATAATGTCTTGAACTAGAAATTTTTGTATTGTCTTTAAAAGTGGAGGAATGTAAATTATTTTACAACTTCCAGTATTTGCCTTAGATCTAAGAGAAGTCCTTGTTTATGTATTTTCACAGAGACATGCTAAATGCTACCAGCTGCAATGGGCGGTTTCACGTGGGATAGTCAGATGACAAGAAGTGATGTCATGCCGCAAGTATCCCAGCAGCAATATTCATGTGTCATACTGTTTGACCAGCCTGGAGATGTGTGTGTCTTTAATATACATTGAAACTCCACCTCCTTTGGCTTTGCTGCTCACAGTTTGGGGTCTCAATGTATGATAGAATGAGTAGCAACCAGGTAAGGCTGGGGTGCTCTCCGCAGCTTTGAACCAGGTTTCTGTGACTGCACAAAGGTCAGCATCTTCCAGGGTTAAGAATGCTTGGAATGAGTGCAGTTTCATGTTTAGACTCCTAGTGTTTTGCAGCATTACCTTTAATTTGCATTTTGATGAAATTTTTAAGTTGGTTTTATCGACCTCAGGAATTTTCATAAAAAAGGCATTATGGGGGAGGCAAGGGGCTCTGCCAGAAGCCTGAAGCCCAAGTAAGACAGATGCAGACCATCTCTAGCAAATATCCTGGTACTGGATCCCTCTGGAATGACAGCAGAAACCTAAGCCAATTGTTAAAGTCAATCATTTTCTGTTTGCATTTAGGCATCATTCTGGGTGTTGGTAGAATGCTGCTTAAGGCTAGGAACATATCTGCCTAAGACATGTATTCAGCAAGCTCAATCGTGTCTCTGAGTCTATGCTGTCTCACTCACAAGCCAGTATATCTGGCACTGAGATGGTTATCAACACGATCACTACACCTCAACCACCAACCACAACTACACAACACACACCCACATATGTGGAGGTTCTCAACAAAAACATATCCAAACAAAGGAGACCTCAAATGCAAAAAAAACACATGCTAACTCCACAACCTTCCACACCACATATCACCCATTTATTATATGTTATCTTAAAACTAAATAATACTCATTCCCATGATATCAAAAATATTAATACCTCATCAATACCTTAAAATTTAATATAAAAATCACAAAAACTGTTCAGCTATTACTTTTTTCATTCAGGATCATTCAAGTATGATAAAAAAACATTCTATAAAATTATGCATTACTATAATTTATAATTAGAATTATTGTAGTATTCAGTTTTAAAACAAGTTGTATTTAAATGTGGTCATTCAAATCACAGTAGGTAAAGGCATTCAATTTAAAATGCTAGAGTAGTTCCTTATATTATAGCCTACTCTCCCCCAATGTCCTCTCCTGGGATTTATTTCCACTACTTCAAAGATACCAAATTTGAATTCATTATGTGAATGCTCAAGAAGGGTGTGCTTAAAGAGGGAGTTTAATATGTTCTTATTCCATATACTATAAACATGTTCATATTCCTTTTCTAAATGTTCTCTCAGTTTTCCCTACATAGAAACAGTTACATTTCATACAAATAGCTAAGTATGCCATTCCTATGATTCCACGGTTCCATCTTTATAAGCTAACTTTTGATTTCTTCATATTACCAAGTGTAATAAAATCACCCTCACAAATGTACAAAAAAGCATTTAGCTGTTCTTTTCCTACTTTTCCACTCTTTTTCAGTGTGGATTTCCTCACTTCATATATACCCTTTAAATTACAACCTGTTTTAAACACAAATTTTAGGTACTGAAACTACTACTCCTGTGGCAGCTGGATTAAATTTAAAAATATTCCAATTCTTACTCAATATATCTTTCACTTTCTCTAAGGCATTGTTATATTCTACTACCACTGCCCTATCAAACCTATTACTATAACTAATAGGGGTATCTCCACCCCCCCCTCTAAACCAATTCCCCATAAGGGTTTATATTTTTACCCCATTCATCCAACACCTCACTAACCATGTTATTAACTGGTTCAGTAGGGTATCTTCTATCTAAAAACATCTGTGTCAATTTATCCAATTCCTGAATGACACATCTTTCCTTTAAGTCATTCTAGCAATTTGAATACATTGACCTTTAACTAAACTATTTTTGCGTGCAAATGGATGTGCACTTCTAAAAGGTAAATATGAATATAGATTTCTTATTATAATAGCCCGCGGTGGTGCTGCGGTAGCATTGTCGCCTCACAGTAAGAAGCTGTCCGGTTGGATTCTCAGCTAGAGCGTCTTCTGCGTGGAGACATACATGAATGGGCATACCTTTGTTGAAGGTTGTGCGTCAGGGCTGGTAACTCGGCACGTAAAAATCAACTACCAATCATTAGCGGACCGGAGTTTCGCTGTGGCGACCCCTAACCGGGAAAAGCCGAAAGACACAAATTTCTTATTATAATAATATGCAAAATTAAGTAAGGAAGTCTTACTATTTGAATATTCCATAAATTTTAAAATATATTCCTTCGGTCCTTCCCACAAGATAAAAATGTCATCCAGGAACCTTAAATTTAATATACTAAAAAAACTCAGAATGGAGGACAAAAGAATTTTCCCAAGCCAAAAGGATTAGATTGGCATAAATAGGCAAATACGGCCAAAAGGAGACAAGTATAAAACAATACTTCACCCAGAAAAATATACTTGTCGAGGAAATAAGGCAACCTCTGTTCTTCTTTAAAATGTTTTAATGTTCCACCACAGGTAAATAACACGCCATCCAGGAGCACAAAACACAGCAACAGCAAGAACACAAAGAGCATAAACGCCGATAAAGTCCACTGCATTTTCGTTTCAGAAACTTCTTCCGATGAAACTAGATACATATTGAAGTTTCATGAAGCTCTTATATACTCTCCACATTGAAAATCAACACATATTTCACAAATTAATTGCCCAATTAAACAATTAAAATTTCAAAAGTGCCCAAGCCTTATATGGATTTCCTGTGTACAGCTGAACTACTAACTTCTTTCTATTAGTTCCTTTTAATTAAAAACACATACAATTAAAAATTTTAAAACGTTTAAAAACCTTGTTACAATAAATATATTCATATCAAAGTTAATAACAGAGTTGGAAATATGAATATATAACTCAGGACACTCACTTTACAACTTTAAAAACTATTATAGATGTCTTGAAAGAAGCATATTCAATTCAAATACTAATAGTGCCAACTATAGGTCATGTTGTGTACTGCTACCTAGTAAACAATTGATTGTACACTTTTAAGTCGGGTGGCATAAATAGGCCCCATTGCCACTCCTTTTGTCTAAACATTTCTCTCTCATAACATATGAAGTTGTTTTCCAATACCAAGGTAAGTTCCATAAGCAAATTTATTTATGCGGTACTCAAAACATTAAAAGTTACCAAACTATCAAATAAATAAGCTAAACCCTCCTTCAAGGTAGAAGAAGAAAATAAATCCACTACATCAATCATTAAAAAAAATCCCAAAGTGATAGCTATACACGGGGTTAGACTCCCCAAACAAATCTCACAAGTCTATATGAGTGTCCCTTTCAAAAATAAATTTCAATGTTATGTCAACATAGTCAGTCAGTGGATGAGTTTTAGACTCACCAGCTGCTAACACTGGTCTAAAATGGGGACATTCCAAGTTTTTATGAACTTTTGGGATCTGAAAAAATAGATGGAATAAAGGGTTTCTTAACTTTAAGAAAATTAAAAGTGGTAATAGAGACCCTTCCATCAACCAAAAGTTATTCCAAAGCCATAACAATCTTGTGATATTTGCTAGTGCCATATTTGGAAAAAAAACTTACCTGATCTGAAACTCCTCCACTTCTAACTTTCCATTAGCAAGACCCTTACCACATCAGGGCAAAATATAGGCCCCCCCCTCTATGTCCACCTCAGCCTGTAACTACTACATAACTTGTATGGACTCCCTATGGAGTCCCTAAGCATTAAGCCAATCACTATTCTTCTATGGGGACTTCAGCTACACCATTAACTCATACACATACACATCTTCTAGCATGTACGCCGAGAGATTTCTGGATTTCATCAATACAGACTCTATAGATGAGTCAGACTGCACCAAACCAGGGGTGATAAAATCTTGCATTTGGTCATCACCAATATGGGACAAATGTTCTCCCTACCACTTGCAACTTCCTCCATGCTCAAATTGGATCACAAGTCAGTCAGATTCACCTTAAGACTGAAGCCAAAAGCATTCTCCCATATTTTTGTTTTAAGAGATTATGCCAAAACTAATCTACTGAAACTGAGTGATGGTCTTGCTAAATTCAACATCCCCTTCCAACTCGACAGCCCTGCTGCTTATGCAGCATCCTTTGCCAGATTATATGTACATGTTAATAGCTGCATAGTTGCATATGCCCCCCTCTGAAGTAAATACGTCAAATTCAAAAATATACCCTTGACAGAACCCAAACATAAACATGCTCTATAATAAAAGCAAAAAAAATGAATTGCGTAACTCTCAAGATACAAAAAATATCTTGCTAGATTTAACAAGGAACCCTAGACTCTGATCAAATCAAGCAAATCCAGATATGAGGTGAAAATAGCCCACCCAGGCAAAGGATAACCACAAAATCTTCTTTAACTATGTTAGACACAGTCCCAGCACCAAGCAGAAGACAAACACAGTCTACTAGCAGATATATCTAACTCTAACCTTGCCCCCCTTTCCCTCCTACATTCCCAAATCTCATGCATGCATCTACAACCCCCCACCCCCAAATGTACCATGAACAAGTTGTTCTTGGCGCACTATCAAAAGCCAGGGAAACTGCTTCTATAGGGCTGGATAACATACTGGACTGTTTACTGGCCAGCCTGAAAATGGCTATTTAGTGTCTACATCTAAACAGACTTTGTGCCAGACAAATGGAGGACAACAACTGTCAAGTGTCATCCCCCTGCACAAAGGTGGAGAGTCAATGGACACACGAAATTATAGACCCATAAGTTTGACCAGAATCTTACGTAGGATACTGAAGGGATCATTATGGAATTAATAAATAAGGACATAGGTAACATACAAACTCTTGACCCAACTCAGTTTGGATATGTCAGGGGCAGATCTTGCCAAATTAACCTAGTTGATTTCTTCAAGAAGGTTACCTTAGCAATGGATAAGGGCAAATCAGTAAAACCACATATTTAGACATCACAAAGGCATTCTAGACCATCCCGCACTTGGGCATACTAATAAACTATCCCAGAAAAATGTTAATCTCTATGTATCTCTTTGGATTGCAAACTGGCTCACAAACAAATCCCAGGGAATTAGGGTGGGCTGCTCTTTTTCTTCCATAACACTTGTCACTATCTGTGTACCCCAGGGTTCATTCCTTGGGCCACTCTTCTTTTGCATTTACTTCTTGGAGGTCAAAGCTACTGTTAAGGGTTTGTGGCTGACTAAGTCTGCAAAGGACTGTAAACTTGGTGCCATCATAAACTTCCCAGAGGACACCAAGATTCTTCAAGATGGCCTTTCCCAAATCAATAGCTAGTGTCAAAATCATGAACTACCAGAGGACACCAAGATTCTTCAAGAGGGCCTTTCCCAAACCAACAGCTAGTGTCAAAATCATGAACTAAAATTAAATGCCAAGAAAGGTACATACAATTCTTCGGCAAGCACCAAGTCCCTTGTAAATATCACATTGACAACACACCCCTGAAGACTGATCCAGTAGTTTGGGACCTGGGAACCTATAGTATGTGGGGCAAGGAACTGTGCTTCATTTATCGCATATCCACTTTTGTATGAAAGTCCTTTTTCATTGAACAACTTAATAAGGGTATGGCGTCCAGGGATGTGCTCAGTTTACTGTATTATGCACTCACCAAGCTGATCATACAGTCTAATGTACCCTTTGCTAGGTATCTGTCCATGCATTTGACAGAACTTGAATGTCCACAATGTTTTCTTAGTAAGAAAACAAAAGGTCTAAATCATAAAAGTTATGCCACCTGTCTCAGTGCCCTGTCCTATTTTTCAGTGTCATACATGCTACTGAGGCGCAATCTCTGGTAAGCATACAGAGCCTCAGCAAGCCCTGTCACATCAGACCTGCTACACATTTGCATACAGAGCCTCAGCAAGCCCTATCACATCAGACCTGTTGTACATTTGCATACAGCCTCAGCAAGACCTATCACATCAGACCTGCTGCATATGTGCAAGTCCAATGGGGCATAAACACCTGCTCAAGATATTTAAATCTATTTTGCAGCATGAATGTGTTGAAGGGATAAACATGTATCACAGAGAATACCTCTTCTTTGGAACTGTCTTCTTGTCCACATAACACAAATTACTTCTCTTATACTTATAAACATAATCTGGATGAATGAATGGGTAATTACAAATTCAACTCTGATTTCACAGATTGTTTCTCACAGACAGGGGCTATATGTAAATGTTCTGCTCATCTCTGAGTTATTCGTACTTAAACATGAGGGCAAAAAACTTCATAGAAATGCAGGGCTAGGCTTTTAAAGATCCTCATGGACCAAAAGCCTTATAAGTACCTATGAACACCTTCCAACAGAAAACAATGTTTACTGCTTAAGCTGCAATACTGTAAACTTGGCATGTACTCGAGGTACAGACAGTGCAGAAATATATGACAAGATCAAACAGTTTAACAATGTGCCAAAACTCAGTTCTTCAGTATGTAGTCTGACAGAGAGTTGTGTGTCTATCCTCCTGCACCTGCCTCTACAGAACTATAACATCCGTCTGCAAAATCTTGTCTTACACTTTGCTCATACCAAAACATGCATTTGCCCTTTGTACTTCTCATGTCAGTATACTGGAACCAGTATAATAAGATATGACCAGTATACTAAAACTACAAATTCAGGGAGACAATTACTGAACCAGTCTGGAAAATCAACATTATTGCAGTCAAATGTTAGACCTTCTGATTACAATCAAGTATCCAGGGATTCATAACAATGCACTGCTACCCAACAGTGCTTATTCCCTGGTCACATTTTTATAAAAATAACAAAGCTTCCATCATTCACCTTTTCACTCCTAGCAAGATCCAGTACAAACAAATATGCATTACTATATGAATGTGAAAACTTGGATTAGATCTTTATACTGAATGACAGCTCTAACGAAAAAGCCAATATGCTACTACCGAGCATTCAAACCTAATAAATACAATCCTTTAGCCAAAAACAAACAGAAAGAATGAGAAACCTGTACAGCTAAGGAAAAAAAACACTGTGTGGGCCGTAGGACAAAAGTGTAGATATGCTAGAAACAGTTTCTAACAAGAAGATTTAAACTTTGCATGCAAAGCATGAAACAATAAAGTAATAAGCACTATATGGAAACAAAAATAGATGTATCTAAGACAAAGGCAAACACAGCATCTAGTATACCCCCCCATCCCCATCAGAAAGTAATCAGCACCTTAAGTGAAAGGTTCCAAAATATAATTTTTGACCGTGGATATTTCACATTCATGAATGTGGAAACTATAAAAAGGCTGATGACAATAATTTCGTTATGGAGGAATTATGCATTAAAGTACAAGTTCCTTACCTAAAAACCGGGGTAGCTATACAATCCAGGAAGAGCACACTGTTCCATTTCATTTTACAAAGCTTGCTACTAATCAAGTGGCTATTATATTAAGTTAACTCTCACAAAATGAAGTCCAGTAAGTGACTCAGTGTCTATGATTAATAAAACATTAAAAGACTTTACTTGTAAACTACTTACTTTTATGCAAAATTCATCCATCTGCTAGTCTTTTATCTAATTCATATGGAAATAAGGACTATTATTGATTTCCTGAACTGTCGATATCTATCCTGCTGTAGGGCTTCAATCCTATCTCACAATTTACTACATTTGAGAAAGTGGTTTCAAGTGTTTTCAGGGACATTGATTTACAATTCTTCAAAGAAATGAAATTTTACTTGCATGAAATAAAATCCAAGAAATATTCTCATGTTTTCTAAGTGCAATTTCCAGTCATTACCATGATCCACTATAATTTTTAGTGTGTGTGTGTGTGTGTGTGCACATATACATGTGAAAAGTTAAAGTAACACTCAGTAAGTATACTGTACGTAGTAATGGTAAGAAGCAACACAAGCTATGGTACCCGAGTGCTCTAAAGTTCCAGATTGCATAAACACCCCATAAAAGTCATTACAGCTGTACAGATGGCCATGCACATGTATCTCTGTTTAAAGCATATAGGCCTTTCTTCTAATCTTCTTCTTGCCTGCCTGCAAGGTGCACGGGGATGGAGCCCTTGGCTACGACCCAAATGACTGGGGGCCAGTTAGCAGCCCGGGTAATGGAGGAGCTAGGAAGGGGGAGATGTGAAGGAGTGTTACCTGATTGCCACTAGGAGGTGGTTATCAAGCCAGGGGGCACACTAGGAGGTGCTATTTCCCTGGTGAAGACCAGCGAAACTGCCTTCTGTACTTTGGGGGAGGGAAAGGGCCACATCAAGGGAACATTCTTGCAGAAGTGAGGGACATTCTTCACATATGGCCCATTGCACGTCCTATCTCCACTTTTTGCACAGTGAGCAAAGGAAGGCTAGAGCAGAAAAGGCAGAAAAATTGTGACTCACCCTGATACCTGTCTCAATAATGATCCTTTCTAGCCAACCCTCACCACGGTGATGGGGAACAAATGGCCCAAGTGGCTATGAGGGAGTTTGATGACAGACAAACAGCAGGGACAAATTTACTTGTTTGTATTTGTTAACTAGGTTGGAGTTCAGACTCAGCCAGGGAGTGCTATCAGGTTAAGAGACTTGCTCAGAGTCTAACGCAGTTAGGTATCCAACCCTAGACTACAGGAAGAAGTCTGTTAACAGCTCATAGCCTTAATCCTCTGCACCAACTGCTCAAATGCAAAAAAAAAATGTATCCTTCTTCTCTGAAGTCCTTCTCTCTTAAGTGATACAATCTTCAGTCTGGTTCATAAGTTTATAGGTAGGTACTAGGCTATTAGCCCTTGGGCCTATACAAGCCTAGCCAAAAAGGTACCCTGGCTTTCACCACCCAAGAAAATTATTTTCTTGTGCCCCTGTCGAGCAGAGCCACAGAGTTGATTCCTGGGGTGAATTTTCTATTTCCCATCCAATCATCAAGATTGTTCTTGAAGAGTGCTAATGAGGAGCTTTGTTTGATATAGATAGATAGATAGTTTGTTCCAGAGTATGGGAAGTCTCTGGGACAGGAATCTATCCCTCCAGCATGTTCTGTTTAGTGTGGTGACAAGGTTTAGGTCCCTAGTGCGTGTAGCTCGGAGGAATTGGGATTTCTTTAAGTGGAACATGTCCAAAGCTCTGGGATTGACATAGCTTTGTATGTTAGGCAGAAATCACCTCTGAGTAGGCGATATGCGACAGAGTAAAGCTGGAGTTTGTTGAGATGGTCTGCGTAGGGCATCTGTTTGAGGCCAGTAATCCTCTTTGTGAGGTATTTCTGCGGCCTTTCCAGTTGTTGTAGATGTCTTGTGAGGTACATACCAAAACAGGCACTGTACTCTATAATGGGTCTAATGAGTGACAAATAGAGGGGAACAATGGCGTCTTTCTTCCTGGATGAGAAACCTTTTGTAATGAGGTGTGCCACACAGAAGGATTTCCTGACTACTGTGGCAATGTGATTATCAAAGGAGAGACTACTGTCCACCTGTGTCCCAAGGTCTCTTATCACACTTTCGGTATTAAGTAGACTACCATCTATGTGGTAGCTCATGGGTAGAGAGTTTTTACCAAAGGGAATGACAATGCACTTTTTGGCATTGAGCTTGAGTCCATGGCTTTGACACCAGGCATCTGTCTCAGTGAGGCCCTTTTGTAGGATGTCCACATCGTTAGGAGTTTCAATTATGGCTCCTAGTTTGCAGTCATCTGCGAACTTCGTTAGCCAAAGACCTTCTGTGTTAGCTTGTTCTTCAGAAAAGTAGACACCAAACAGGAGAGGACCCAGGACTGAACCATGTGGTATTACACTTGTCACTGATCTGAAGTCGGATTTGGAGTCTGCTACTTTACAGTGTGGGTTTTGTAAGCAAGCCAGTTGGAAACCCACCTTGTGACATAGGGATTTATACCTAGTTTAGTGAGTTTGTCTATAATTCCAGAGTGGGGAATGGTGTCAAAAGCCTTGGCAAGATCTAGATAGGCCGTGTGAACCACCTTACCCTCGTCTATGGATTTGGTGACTGTTTCAAAGAAGTCTATCAGGTTTAGGAGACATGATCTGCCTTTTACAAACCCCAACTGGATGGGGTCCAGAGTTTGGAGATTACCAATGTCTTTGTTTATAAGTTCCATGATGATATGTTCCATGGCCTTCCAGACCAGGCTCGTTAGGCTAATGGGGCGGTAGTTCCTGGGGTCCGTGGTGGCTTCCCCTTTGTGGAGTGGGATAAACATTGCTGTGTGCCATTCAGTGGGCACAAAGCCTGAGGTGAGGCTATGATGGAACATGGTGCTTAGGTGGGGTGCCAGTTCATTCTGTAGTTCATGTAGAACACAGCCTGGGATGTTGTCAGGTCCCATGAATGCTGTGTTCTTGGGTTTGGAGAGAGTGTTTTTTACCTGTGCAACCGTGATTACAGGAATTTTGCATTCTTCTGGTATAGAGATGGGCCCTTTAGGGGGTGAGAGGGGGGTAAAGTTAGCACTGAACCTATCTGCCAGAATGTTGGCAATATCAACTAGCTTTGGAGGATTTTATGAAGGATCTCAGCTTCTTACTAAGGCTGATTAGGGACTTCCTCCAATCATGGGATTTTACTCTCTTTTGCAACAGTTTCTTTCTTCTGTTGTAGAGTTTGTTTATGGCAGGGGACCACCAGATTGGTTCTGTTAGGGATAGCACGATCCATGCACTCGTTTAAGTGCTTATAAAGTGCATTTGTGTAGGATTCAGCAGTCGTACCTCAACTGTCCGTCTGCATGGTTGTCGTGAAGTTTGCCACTTCTGTCTTAAGAAATGTGAAGTTGGCTTTGGAGAAAGTTTTTATGGTGATTTTCCCTAATGGGGGGTGGGATGTGGATGTCTAGGCTGATTAGCTTGTGGCCGGATCTGACCAACGAGGAATTGACCTCTGGTGTGGAACACCAGTCACCCATGTTGGTAAAGACCAGGTCTAGGATATTGCTACTCCTGGTGGGGGTGTGGATAAGTTGATCCACGGCATTGGAATTTATGAATTCCAGAAAATGTTAAGCAAAAGACTTGGTACATGAGTAGTTTTCCCAGTTAATGGTGGGGTAGTTGAAATTGCCCATTATTAGGGTGTTGAGTTGCACCCTAATATTTTCCAGTGTATCAAGAAATGAGAAGTGGGAATCCTAGGGCATGGTGGGGGATCTGTAGCAAGTTACAATTTGGATTGTGGTCTTGCCCAGAGTTAGTTGCAGTTGGATAATCTCAGATGCATTATGCTGAGCAACTAGCCTGGAGATGTGGATATCCTTAATGAATATGGACACGCCACCACCTTTAGTGCTTCGGTCCAGGTTAGGTGGCCGAAAGTTGTGGTATAAATTATAACCTAGTAATGCAGGGGTGCTCGCTGGAGCCTTGAACCAGGTCTCTGTCACTGCACAGATGTTGATGTTCTCCATTTTAAGGAGTGCCTTGAGTGAATGCATTTTGAGGTTTAGACTTCTAGCACTGAGTAGCATTGCCCTCAGATTTTGCTTGCTTGTACCTGTTACAGTGGTGAATTTGTCATTTGAACCTTGCCTAAGAAAAGGCACTATAGGGGTGGCAAGAGCCTTAGCCAGTATCCGGAATCCCAAGGGCGACAGGTGCAGGTCATCTCTGGCCAAGCATCGTGGTCTGTCGATCATGTCATGCCAGCAGACAGATACTGGATCCCCTTAGAATGACACCATAAGCTTAGCCAATTGTTGAAGTCAATCATTTTGTCCTTGTACTGTGGTATAATTCTGGGTGATGGCAGGATGCTACTCAGGGCTAGGGTCATACCTGCCTGGGCTACAAGATCGAAGAGCTTCTCCATGTCTCTTTTCATGTAGTCCTGGGAGGTACATCTCAGGTCATTCACACCAACATGGACAATGACAGAATCATATTTGTACTTGTTGTCTCTCTCCTTTTTCTACTTCAATCTTTACACTCTCTCATGCCTTTATTTTAGCACTTTATTATTATTTCCACATGTACAGAACTTCCTGACTCTCATATCGCTCTCTCATGTACATAGTTACCCCTCGGCTTTTCATTAAGGTTAAACTCGATAGCATTACTCTGATACATTACAGCAGATATTCCTCACTAAGCTCTTTATTTTATTATTTTATATCTACAGCATCAGAAGCCAAAAAGACTTTCTTAAAGTGTGTGTGTGTGTGTGTGTGTGTGTGTGTGTGTGTGTGTGTGTGTGTGTGTGTGTGTGTGTGTGTGTGTGTGTGTGTGTCCGTGTGTGCGTGTGTGTGTGTGTGTGTCTATATATAAATATATACAAACAACATGACTTTTTCCCTAATGCTCCACTTGGACCTGGTTTCCCACATTTCTCATATCTCTTGGGTTGAGTTTGAAATGAGATACTTGGTATGTGATGTATGCATGCAATATTTGTTTTGTGTGTGCTTAGGATCAGTCCAATGTTCATGAAAAGAAACATAAACATAATAAATACATTAAAAAAGTTATAAGGCTGACAAAAATCTCAAAACAGCTTAGATAATACTGTGTGCACTTTTATCTGGTCAATAAAAGGTAGAAGAGATTAAAATGTAAAGTGCTACTTAAAAATGACATCCACAATTATATATGTCTGTGCTCAATGAACTCTGCCTGGAAAATTAAGTACATATGTATGTATGTGTGTATATGTATATATATGGGTCGACTACGGTTGATTGAAAACTCACTTGACTGAAAATGAAATTACTAGGACCACTTCACTGAAAGCTCACTTCACAGAAAACTCATTTTGTTGAAAGTCATAAATGGCCTTTTCCCCACTATAGTGCGACCCTGGAGTTAGTATATAAAGTAAGGGAAACATTTTAAACTATACAGTGATACTTACAAGTGCAATAAATAATTGTTTCCAAGACAGAATATATAACCAAGATATTTGGGGGGCTTTGCCCCCCACACCCCCCCTTACTTTATATACTAACTCCAGGGTCGCACTACAGTGGGGAAAAGACCATTTATGCCTTTCAATGAAATGAGTTTCAGTCAAGTGAGTTTTTAGTGAAATGAGCTTTCAGTGAAGTGGTCCTAGTAATTTCTTTTTCAATCAAGTGAGTTTTCAATCAACCGTAGTTGACCCACATATATATATATATATATATATATATATATATATATATATATATATATGCACATATATCTATATGCACATACATATACATCCTTTTATTATAAATGTTGCTCCCAAAATTTCCATTTTGGATATGCTGATGTTGAAATTTGGTAACATGTCTGAATTATCAGGAAGTTGGCCTTGTCTGCAATCCAGAGTGCAGATAAGTGACTGCATGCCTCCATCTCAATCTCCTTCAGTTCAGAGCTTTCACCAAAGTAAATAAACATCAGTGTGTGTATTTATTTCACATAATAACCAACAGCTATCAAAATCACGTTTGCAATGCTGTCACTAATTTTCTACAATGAAGGCTTTATCTACCAACTTTCACAACAGCAGCTGAGTCTACAAACTCTTTCAGTTTTGAATAATAGTGAATCCTTTTTATTAATTTTCCCAGCATATGCAAACAAGGTTATTGATGGCACAACAAAAAGGAAGTACAACTGTTTGAAAACCTAACTTGAAATATTGCTCAGTTTATACATGGGGAATTAATCTACATTATATAAGCACTGATTTTCCTACCTTGGTTAATAATAGCATGTCAAGAAAGTCCAAATGCTTCTTTCCAGATTTAGTACCACTGAATTGCCCAGTCTTCAGGTCTTCCTGTAGCTGGACCAGGGACTCCTTTCTCTTCTTTATCACAGACTTGGAAAAACTGTGAAGGACTCCAAGTGCTTTGCGAAATCTGAGTCAAAACAAAAAAGAAACACACTAGGTGTACTGCAATTTTGTACTACACATATATTCACTCTGCCATCCTAGAATTGTGCTACTGTTTATTAGGTATACTTTTTAGTGTTTGGCAATACAGCAGAGAGAGATAAAACAATGAATTTCAAAAGAGCTTCATCCTGTAGTCTTGGGATTTAGTCCCTAAGACTCCTCTTATGCACTATGTGATACTGGGCGAGATAGGCAGGGCTGTGTTCCCAGGTCACTCTTGGACACAGGCTTATATAATCGTGTGCCTGTCTTGATTAATGAATGAACAGACATACTGTGGTAGCAATGATTAGTTTCAACATTCATTCCATCCGTTTTGACATCTACAAACACAACCTCAACTTTGCACAAACTGAAATACTCACAGAGAAACAAAATAAAATTTCCTGTACAAATTAAAGTCAATACAATATAAGCAAAAAGACTGAGTAAAATGTGGGACCTCTTTGATGTTCTTCTGTTTCTAGTGTCAGTCAGTTTCATATAAAGTATGATTTAACATGTGCTCCTATAGAAATAAAGTTTTTTTTACACCCACCTTAGTTTACTTGAATCTGAATGCCTTTATATGCTATAAAATGAGATTTTATGTGAAACTGATTAGTAGTAGTCACTAACTCAACACGCCTTCACCTTAAGTACTTTAACTTTAACATTTGCACAAGTTTCACTTCATTCTGCAGTCCTGAGTCTGATGCCCTTAATTTTCACATGTAAACTCTGTGGCTCTGGGCAGTCACTTAATAAGACAGGACTTACTGGTTACCCTTGGAAGAGAACTGGTGTCAAGACTAAAGGGGCCTTTCCCAGTTAACAAATACATAAAACAGCGATAAAAACTCTGGCTCAGGAATTGCCTCTAGACATTAAGTGGCATGAATGTAAAGCAAGATACAGGAAGTAGTCAGATATGTTATCCCTAACTTATCTTCTGCCATTTTCGGTGTAATAGGTCTGTGAAGAATAGAAGAGATCACCAAAGAAAAAGACATCCCTATTAGACACACATTTTTTAAACATCAAAAAGCATTTTCTGTACACCTGGTTTTCATTTCCTTTACTGACTATGAACAAAATCTAGTTCCCTGTCAGTTTTGTCATTTAACAAACAAACAAAAACAAAAAATGAAGCATGCACAATCAAATCATCCTTTCATTTAATTTACAGAGGCACAAGTAGATGGATACTGTTTTTAAAGAAATGATCCATGTTATTATCATATTAAGAGTCTACGTGCAGCATGGGATATGGTAATACTTTGGTTTTAAAGCAATTAATTATTTTCCTGTCAAGAAAGGGTACATTCTGCATCAATAGTAAATCACAGTGCTTTGAGTGTTCAATAAAATTGCACCTAAATTACGCAAGGAGACAATTTACTGGTAACTGTACTATGCTGTCAGTGTTGGGGATCGATTGGAAAAGACAGCTACATCTATTATTAAAAATGAGATTTTTGTTTAATTATTTATTTAGTTAGTTTATTCATTTTTGAAAAGCAGTCATCCCAGTAGAAACCAAAAATACTGATTATGGTCACTCACATGCACACACCATGGCTAGAACCTTTCAGCACCTTGGCTGGGCATGAACCGGAATGCTCATCCATGGCAGTGTCTAGGGCATATTTCAATGCTGCCAAAACCCCATTAAGCTAAGCCAAATGCATAGACAATTCTGACATTGGTGAGACAGGAACAGGGATACAGCAATAATGAGGAAGAATGAATCCGCATGCCTCTTAAAGTCATACACAATGGAATGGGGGCAGTTAAAAAAAAAAAAAATCACACCTAAATATAGCACACTCAGTACAGTAAGAAAAGCCAAGACTGAACAGCATATAACAAACCCTCACAGTCTGTAAAGTAATGCAAATGAAACATTGTGAAAGCAGAAATTCTGGGCAATTTAGTCTGCTAAACAGTGCAACAGTGACATAAGATGTGGGGAATATATCACAAATGCTATGTATTCCCAATGATAAAATGCAGGCTCTGTTCTCCACATGCAGGAGGATAAATCATTTTGAATATTAAATTCGTTTTTTATTGCTTTCAACGGTCTGCAAAAATTTCGATTTCTTTTGGTTTCGATGGTCTGCAGATGGTTGCAATGCTGAGAAGGGCATAAAATCCTCCTTACTGTCAACTGGGAGGGGCATGGCAGTACATACCAGGTTACAGGATTTTAATCACACAGACCCCAAGATATTCTATAGCTGAAATAAGATCACAATGAGATGAACTACATACTGCAGAAAATTTCTGTCATCACTTTTTGAAGCATCTCAGTTTGTGAAGACTCTCCCTCAAGTTATAACAGCTCAGGCGGATTGTCCATCCCCTTTTTCAGTCTTCAGCCTGGTGCGATTCCACTGAGACAGGACCTAACCTTTCATAGATGGGTGTTCTTCAAAGATCAGTCCTGGACTCTGTTTGTTTATATTTGTGAACCTGATGTGGTTTTCCTGTGGTAACGCCACACTCTTTGAGTGTGTTAAAATGACTCGGTACATGCAGGCAATATCTCTGTAACAAATAAAGCTTGGTTTTGCTTGTAGGAAATACTGCACTTTCTCCAAACCTGGTTATTGAAAAGTGGTCAGTTACTGACGTCTTCACAATTTAAAGCCACACTATTCAGTCCATGGTTAGTCTGAGGAAAGACATTTACTTTTTTCTCATCTCCAAGGATGGTATGACCATCTGCACCGCAGAGAAATGTAAACATTTAAGACTTGAACAGGAACTGTCTTTCATATAGGTATCGGTTCATTAATGATTAGATGTTTTCTACAGATCACCATCTTATCATGTAAGCAAGGCGTACCAATGTACACAGTCCATGCTACTACCTTCTCACTGTTTGCCAGTATGGTCATTTGCAATCTGCTACTGGTTCTTATATATTGCTATCTGGAGCCAATAATAATAATATTTCAGGTTTTGCTGCAGATGCTTCCTGTGAATCTCATCAGCTTTATACATTATCTCACTTGCAGTGCTCTCCCTTTTAAACAAAACTGTGTGCACTGAAGTATGCCTACACTACACAGAGAATGCAGTGATCTAGTAAAAAAAAAATTATGACACTTGTTAATCTTAACATCAGCTCAAATTGGCAGTGACTAGCACTTTCTATGACTGTAGGAACAATGCTTTACTCCACAGATCCTCAAGTGTGGACCTTCTTACTAACACAGGTTACGGGCATCTCCTGTAACATGACTTTTAAGAAAGAGCATTACTCTTTTTTTTAACAGTCCCTAAACTGTAGCAACTGTGAAGTCATACACAGAACTTTATGACCTGACGTAGTTGACACCCTTCCTCCTATTACTAACACTGGTGAGTATGAACAATTTGGACTAAATTTTAATACTGCAGCACAACATTTATCAGTTAGCTGAAGTCTGAAGGAGTCTTTGTTGTATATCCCCATCCTTAGAAATTTCCCTTCTCACTGCTCACCATTGTGTTGATTTATTATATCTCTGTGGCAATGACATATCTTGGTGTGTATTAATTTGGCATCGGTGCAAATTTGATGCATAGCACATGATTGCTGTTATTCATAACCAAAATTATATTACCAATATTGTCTAAATACATAGCTTATGTAAGATTATTAACCCTTGCATGCATATACTATAACTCCATATACTTTTTTGTATTATATACTACTTTGTAATTTGTTTTAGAATTTTGATGTCAGGGCTTCCCCGAATTTTGATGTCAGGGCTTCCCCTAAAAATGGGAGCTGCCAAGATGAACAATATGCTTAAAGTAAAAAATATACAAAATAAATGAATAAGTACACCTGGCTTGTGACGATTTAAGAGAAAAATTATTGCTCTACACACTATATCATGTCATCTGTATTCTGTACTTTTATTATTTTTGTTGGCCCACTGTTGTGCTTCTCTTTCTACTTCTGAAGCACTATGGTGATCCATATAAGGAGGCAGAATTAAAAAATAATTTATTTGTTTAACATTTGTTTACCGGGAAAGTCCGACTTAGAACGAAGCCAATATTCAGAGGAAGCCCTTGGAAAAACGCTCCAGACGTATGTCTTTGTATTACAGGAATAACTAGAATGGCTTAATTAAAAAACTATGAGAGCTAAAAAAAAAGAAATGTATTCTTGAACTAAAATCTTCACTGAATATTGTTAAGAATCTTGCTAGCATGTAAGATCAGAGAGAATGTACAACAATTCTCAGAGAAGATGCTGAAGGAAAAAGAGTTATGCACTTACCATAACTTGGCATCTGTGTTATCCTATGTCACTATTTGTCACTCTTGGGTGGTGAATCAGACATCGGATTCGAGCCAGCAACATTTTAGACAGCTTTAGGTGCAAGCTCCTCACACTCCCATGATCCCCTGCTGCCCTTTAATCCCTCGGATTTAGTTTGCCCTAAGCTAGAAAGTAGCTAAGGAAGACCCTGACCACCAAATAGGACATCTCCTCATCCTCTAGATCCTACAGGACAGGGGATGGGGGAAGGGACAGTGATGAATAGTGACACAGGATAACACAGATGCCACGTTATGGTAAGTACATAACTTTTTACCTGATGTTATCCATGTCACTATTCCTCACTCTTGCGTCAGAGTCCCCAGCTACCCTAAACCCATGGAAGAACATGCTGAAGAACTGTGGAGCCGAAGGAAGCCCTGCTCCTGGGGACAATGTCAAGTTTGTAGTGACTAACAAAAGTGTGAGGGGAAAACCAGGTAGCTGCTGCACAAATGTCATCTACGGAATGACAGGCAAAATAGGCAGCTAACATATTCATTGACTTAGTGGAATGAGGTCTGATTGGCCCTGGTAAGGATAAGCCTTTGGATGAATAAGCCAAGGAGATGCAAACCGAAATCCAATGGGAAATAGTCACTTTGGACACCGCCTGACCCTTCTTGTTAAGACAGAATGCCACAAACAGCTGGTCAGACCTGCGGAAACTCTTTGTCCTAGCTAAGTAGAAATGCAGGTGTCTATGCACATCTAGTGTATGCAAGGGATATTCCCCTTTATTAGCAACATTTGGGTAGAAGACTGGCAACTGGATTGACTCGTTCAGATTTGCTTTAGTGGCAACCTTAGGCATGAATGAAGGGTTAGTTCAAAGGGCCACTCTGTCTTTATTAAAAACCATGAAAAGTGGTTTGATAGAAAGAGTCTGCAACTCGAACCTCTTTTAGCTGAGGTTATGGCTAGAAAAGCCATCTTCCATGAGAAAAATTTGATATCACATGTGGCAGCAGACCCAGACTGTGTGAGAGATTTCAGAAAAAAAGAAAGGTCCGAAGGACGGGAAGGATCCTTGACAGGAGGCTGGAGCAGAAAAACCCCTTTTAAAAAAGCTTTACATAATCGAGAGAAGGCAGGTTCCTCCCAAACATGGAAGTTGGAAATAGCAGCGAACTGCAGTTTGATAGTCAAGAAGCTAGCTCTGTCCTGAAACATCACAGACAAAAAGAGCAAAACGTCTGAAATGTAAGCAGAAGCTGGATTGAGATTGCGCTGCTTAGCGAAAATAGAAAACTATTTCCACTTACTGGCATCTTTCTAGTGGAAGACATCTGAGAGGCCAGGATAATGTTATTAGAAGAAGGTAGCCTGGGCTGATTCAGGATTACTGGAAGTTGACAAACCATGCTGTCAGATGAAACATCTGTAGGTTGGGAATCAGAAGTTGAAAGGGATGGGAAATTAGATCCAGAATGGGTTCTAGAACCCAAGGGGGGAACTTCAAATGAGACTGAAGATGGGAAAGCCACACCTGCTGAGGCCAAAAGAGAGCAATGAGGATCAAGGTGGCCTTGAGGTGATGGGCTTTCTGAAGTATTGTCAGAATGACGCAAGGGAGCATAGGCATAAAGGAGACTCGAGGGGAAGTCGTGGACACAGCATCTCTGGGGGACTTCCTGTTTGGAGGAATCAGGGCAAAACACCTGCTGCATTTGTGGTTGAGAGGGGAAGCAATCAGATTGCAGCTAAGGCTGACCCCAGCGAAGGAAGATCTTTTTCGCCACCGAAGGATTCAAGGACCACTTGTGAGGGCTCAGAATTGCCCTGCTGAGTCTGCCTGCCAGCACATTGGGCTCTCCAGGAATATGGGTTTCAATGAGAAAGTATCCCAAGGATATCATCACCCATTCTCACTCTCACGGCCTCGTGACAAAGCAAATACAAGTGTGTGTCCCTTTGCTTGTTGATGTACCACACAACAGCCATGTTCTCCATGTGAACTGCAATGGTATACAGAGGGAGGCAGTCCTGGAAGGCTTACAACATGTGGATGTTGATATGCAGATTGGTCTCTGCTTTGGAACACGTGCCTTGCACTGTCTTTCCCTGAAAATGCCCCCTCACCCCAGCAGGGAAGCATCTGTGGTCACTGTGGCACTGGGGGAGGAAAAGAGAATGGTCTGTCTGCTAGGAGGTCGGGAGACTGGATCCACCAAAGGAGATGATGCCTGCACACTGGTGTGAGGCAGATCAGAATTGACATAGGATGAACCAGGGATGATCACTGAATGGCTAGAGTCTACTGCAGAACCCTCATGTGAAACCTGGATAATGGCACTAGATAGTTCGCCGCTGCACTGGACCCTCTGGCCCTGAGAACAAGGTGGCCCTGGGGATGAGACAGATCAAGAAGACATTGAATATGAGATCTGATGAGGTGTACCCAGCAGAGCAGGAGTGCTGCAATCTCTGACACAGTGTCCAACTGGGCTGGATTTGGGAAGATTCACTGTAATGCCTAACTGGTCAAATAGAATAGGTACTGAGAGGCAGTGGCCAGATGATGCTTCATGGGAACTGTGAGGAGCCAATCACTGAGGTATGGAAACACCTGGAATCCCTGCAATCTAAGGTGAGCTGCAACCTCTGACATGCACTTGGTGAACACCTGGAGGGCTGTGGTGAGACCAAAGGGCAGGGTCCACTGGTACTGATTGGCCCCTACTCAAAAGAGGAGATATCTCCTGGAGCGCCTGTCTATTTTTATATGATAGCACAAATCTTGGATCTCTACAGATCACATCTGGTCCTCCTTGTGCAACACAGGCACGATGGACTGGAGAGCGATCATCCGGAACTTGGACTTCTTGACACAGGGATTGAGTTTGTTGAGGTTCAGGATTGGATGCAGGTCCCCCTGCCTTTGGCAATAAAAAAAAAGTGAGAGCAAGTTCAGGAATCTCATTGTCCTGGGAGGGGACCTCTTGGATGGCTCTCTTTCGAAGAAGTGTGAGCACTTCTTCCTGAGCTAGCTCCCCCTGATGGGGTGGTGCATCAGGGAGGTATCTCCTGACTGGAGGAGGAGACTGGGGAAAAGGAATAGAATAACCCCTGAAAATTATGTTTAGCACCCAACAATCTTTTGTAATACTTGCCCAGGCCAAAGGATGCAAAGATAAATGACCCCCAACTGCCTCCAGGGCAGGACAGTCGGGCAGTACTTCAGCAGTGCTGTTGGGGCTTCTCGGAAAGAGGTGAGAGTCTCTTTGACTGAAGGGTCAAACAGGGTAGACCCACTGAAGGGGGCATTGGTGAAAGATGCCTTGAAGGACTTCACAAATCTGCAAAGGCACAGCCAGGCACAATGCCAAACAGGCATGCCTGTGCCAGACACTCGAGAGGCTCCTTCCATCACAAGGTAGTTAAGCACCTGCAGACCGAATGTAGCTGAGGGGAAAAACCCGCTTTTCATGCCTGCCAATCACCCATGACTCACGGTTGGGGGCATGGACAGATGTGCTCTGTTCCGCCAGCTTTTTCTTAGTGGTGACAGTCATCATGGATTGCATCAACTAGCATGCCTTTCAACCCAAACTGCTTGTCAGAAGGGGGACTGAAGAATATGTCTGCTCTTGTGGGAACAGGCTCCTTCCATGCCCTGCTGAGTTAGAAGGTCTACAAGTTTGTCTGCAGGGGGGAACCCAGGAGGTAGATGGTCCCTTCCCTAAAGCCTTCTGAAAGATGGACTCCTCGGGGATGGGGGGAGGAAAGACGAACCACCTTTAAGCTTAAGGATTTCCAAGATGTTTCCAAAGGAGATATCCTCAGACGGAGACCTAGGGGACCCATCCCCTTCATCAAGGTCCACATTCTCGGTGAGAGACTCAGCAGGGGAGTCTCCTCTTATGCAATCTCTTTTGGGGAACCTCCTCCAGGGGTGGCTCGGGGGAGAATTCGGATGAGAGGGGGAACTCAAGTGGGCACCTCCCACTTGAAGGCTAGTTCAAGAGGGCTTACTTGGGGTAGGATAAGTAAGGTCCGCTCAGAGAGGCTGGGATGGTCCCTGAAAGGCTTGGGAGGAAACTCTCTGGGAGGTAAAAGTCCTCTCAATGACCCGGATAGCCGAAGGACTGGACAATGCCCCATCCCCACTCCCAGCAGAAAGGCGCGTCTGGGGAGAAGGACCAGAGCAGGCCAGAACCTCTGGGCCTATGGAAAGTACTGGCCCCGAGCTGTCAAGGGCCAAAGCACCAAGGGGAAGGGACCAGTCCAAGAAAATGGGTCCGGAACCCCCACCCAAGGTCTCTGGAGTGCCTGCTCAGGCCTAGGACTCTGCCTGCCCAGTGGGAGGCTGAGCAGAAGCAATCAGGGGCTCAGACGGGGTAGGGACAGAAAGATCCCTAGGGATCCCCATCTCACTTCCTGTGCAATCCAGGGCCAAAAGGTCCGAAACCAACCTAGTTGGACGAGAAGTCAAAGAAGGGATAGGAGAAGGCCCCTTAGCCAGATGGGCAGGGGACCCGAGAAGCCCCAACTCAATCTGAGCCTTGAGAAAGGACCTCATCATCCTGTCCATATGGGAAGGGAGTAAACTCCTCGAGGACTTAGAGGTGGGGGAGGACCTAGCCGGAGATAGGTGTTTCGATCCCAAGGACCTCACTTCTAAGAAACAACTTCTGTGCTTGGAGACTGAAGGGGACCTGCCCCAAGCCGGAACCTGAAAGGGAATCCTTAATAACAATAGTGGTATCAAACACAGATTTCCGATCTGACCTCTTCAGATCCAATGAAAAGGTAGGATCCAAACACTTTGATCCCACATACCCCTGATCCAAGGAAGCCAGATCCATGGCAGGTCCAGGCCTCAAACTAGAGACCTTGGATCCAGGAGTGGATTCCCATGACCTCAGATCTGAGGGCTTTGGAGTGGAAGCTCCAGATCCATGACAGTTGCGGATCTTAGCATCCAAGGGTGTTGGATCTGACTGACTCGAGGCTGGGGTCAGATCTGGGGTGCAAGGGGACCTTCCTTTTGTGCTCAGAGGGTCTAGCCTTGGCAGGGGACTAGGCCAAGAGACCCCCCCATGAGCTAATCCTTTTAAAATAAGCTTGTTTTGGCACTCAACCAAAGCCCTGGGGTTGAAAGCAGCACAAATGTTGCATTCAACCTCCAGGTGGTAGATGCCCAAACAATAAAGATACTCCTCCTGCAAATCGAAGATGGGCATCTTCCGACTGCATGAGGAGCACCTTTTAAAGCCAACTGTCTTATCAGACATGATAAACTACCTACAGCCAAGGGGGCATGCAGAAAAACAGAGCTGGTAAAAGACAAGCACAGGTCAACACCAGGAAATAACCAACTGATCAACACAAAAATGTACTAACCAGCTAGAACAACTGCTATATACACAACAACAATGAGAAAAATAATGGGAAAACAATTGCCACTATAAAAAGGGTGCCAAAACACACAAAGAGACCTCACTAACGTACAAACAGAAGGACGCAGACTAAACTAACACACTACCATTAACAATAAAATATTAATATTACAGAAAAAAGCTAACATTTTTAGAAAAGTACAGTTTTGTACCTACTATAAATGTAGATGTTCGAGTGCTCATACAGCTGCAGTCATTACAGATGGGTTATCCTGCCATCAGGCGGGTCCTCGGTCGGCCGAATTCCAAAGTCTAGGTCCGGCGTCGGTTGTCGTCGCTTCTTCCCTGATGTCAGTGCGGCAGGGGTATAAAAGAGGCAGCCAACGCCATCTTCTTCAGTTTTTCTTGCCCCAGATGTCAGGTGCCCCCAGAAGGAAGGCAAAACATAAATTTATGTAATCATGCAATATAGAATAATCAAAAAACAGTAGTTGCAAGCAAATACACCATAAAAGAATACCCCAAATAGGTTGTATGAGAAGGTGTTTGTCATAAGGCCTGTCCTAAGAGGGGATGGAGGGGGGGAAACCTGGACTGCAGCTGTATGAGCACTCGAACATCTACATTTATGGTAGGTACAAAACTGTACTATGTTCATCGTGCATACAGCTGCAGTCATTACAGATGGGAAGAATCCCAAAGCTAAGTAGGGGTGGCAGGCACTAAGTGGAACTAGGAGGAGCAAGGATGCCCTGCAAGACAGCTGTGGCAAATCCCGCTCTAGATTTAGAGTATAGTGGAAGGTGATAGAGTTTGGAGAATGTGTGCACTGAACTCCAAGTGGATGCTTCCAAAATGTCCATGGTAGGAACCCCCCTCAGGAAAGCTGCAGAGGTAGCTGTGGCCCTGGTGGAGTGGGATCTGATGCTTGAAGGCACAGTTTTTCCATGAAATGAGTAACAAAAGCGTATGCAGTGGGCTATCCATTTTGAGATTGTCTGTTTGGAAATAGCCTTTCCTTGAGCACCTGTAGCATAGGACACAAAGAGTTGCTCGGATTTCCTGAATGGCTTTGTCCTGTCCAAATAATAACGAAGTTGTCTGTGAATGTCCAAGGAATGCAGTAGTCTTTCCCCTTTGTTTTGTGGATTAGGATAAAAGATAGGTAAGTGGATAGTCTGATTCAAGGCTACACTGGATACTACCTTTGGCATAAAGGTAGGGTTGGTTCGTAAGGAAACTCTGTCCTGATGGAAAATGATGAAAGGTTGCACAGCCATGAGGGCCTGTAGCTCTGAAACCCTGCGTGCTGAGGTAATAGCCAGAAGGAAGGCTGTTTTCCATGACAAGTATTGTAGTTCTGTTGAAGCAGCTGGCTCGAAGGGAGGAAGGGTCAGCTTTTCCAATACGAAGTTGAGGTCCCAAGCAGGGACTGGTGGTTTCCTTGGGGGTTTTATATTCTTTGCCCCTCTGAGGAACTGTCTTAAGAGAGGATGAGAGAATAATGGAGGATCTGTGTTGTATTGTGCAGAAATGGCTGAAGCGTGGATTTTGATGGAGGAGAAGGAAAGTCCACTGTTTAACATCTCAGCAAGGTACTGTAAAATTTGAGGTAAATTTATTACCCAAGGATTCTGGCCCTTTTCTTGATTCCAGGCACAACATCGTTTCCATTTGGCGGAGTAGGCTTTTCTAGTAGAAGGTCTTCTGGCCTCCAAGATGACATCCTGCACCTCCTTGGAGAGGAGGGTCTGTTGGGAAATCAAGGGATTCTCCATGCAGCTAGATTTAGGGTTTTGAGCTGGCTGTGAAGAGTCTTGAAGTTGTGCTGGGACAACAGAAGAGGGACTAGAGGTAGGATCCATGGTGGGGAATGTCTCAGGCTCTTCAGGAGCGGATACCAGTGTTGTCTTGGCCAATCTGGAGCAATGAGAATCATTTTCGGCCTCTCTGCTCTGGCTTTTAAGAGAACGTTGGGCAGCAGAGGAAGAGGCGGAAAGGCATAGACTGTCAACGTTGTCCAATTGAAAGAAAGTGCGTCCACTTTCCAGGTTTGTGGATGATAGGTCCTTGAAAAAATTTTTTTCAATTGGTAATTTCTGTGGGTAGCAAAGAGATCTATGTCTGGCTGTCCCCATGCCTGAGTTATCTTTGTGAAAACTTGAGGATGCAACTTTCATTCATGTGGATCTGTCATATTTCTGCTTAGGCTGTCTGCCAGTGTGTTTTCCTTCCCTGGCAGGAATTGTGCCTGTACTTGAATTTGCAATTCCAGTGCTGTGTTCCATAGGGTCATGGCTTGCCTGCACAGGGGGTATGAATGAGTTCCCCCCTGTTTGTTTATGTACCACATCACTGTGAAGTTGTCTGTCCTTATCAATAGCTGGCCTGGATGCAGTAGGTCTTTGAAGGCCATAAAAGCATTTTGCACGGCTAGCATTTTCTTTTGGTTGATGTGTAGGTGCTTCTCTTTTTGGGACCATTTTCCCTGAATGCACTGATCTGTCATGTGTGCACCCAGGCGTAGTCTGAGGCGTCTGTTGTGATGATTTGAGTTGCTTGAGGTACGCAGAAAGGGAGACCTATGTTTCTTTGGCATGCTTGAGCCCACCACTGAAATTCCCTTTGAAGGCATGGAATGAGTGGTATAATTGTTTCCAAGCTGTGGCTGTGTTGAGACCATAAGTTTTTTAGGTACCATTGAAGTTTCCTCATATGCAGCTTTGCACATGGGATTAGTAGGATGCAAGATGCCATGAATCCCAGAGCCTGCAGGACTTTCCTTGCAGTCAGCCTGGTGAAGGTTGCCATTTTGCTGAAGTATTGAGAGAGTTGCCCTTGTTTGTCTGGCGTGAGGTAGGCCATCACGGTGGTTGTATTCAAGCTGGCACTCAGGAAAATTATTTGTTGAGAGGGTATTTGTTTTGATTTCTTTTTGTTGACTGTGTATCCCAGAAAGTTCAACAGTTTTATTACAAACGCCAGGTGTTTCAGAAGTATGTCCTTGCTGTCCGCTTGGATCAGGCAGTCGTCCAGATATGGGTATATTTGTATTCCTTGAAGTCTGCAAAAGGCGATTACTGATGCCAGGCATTTCGTAAACACTCTGGGAACAGTAGATAAGCCAAAGGGCAATGCAGAGAATTGATAATGGGTTGAACCTGCAAGAAATCTGAGGTATCTTCTGCAATCTTGTCTGATAGGGACATGCAGGTATGCCTCCTTGAGGTCCGATGTTACCAGCCAAGACTCCTTGCCCAGCATGGGAAGAAGCTGCTGTAATGTGAGCATCTTGAATTTTGGTACCTGTAAATATGTGTTTAGGATGGATAGGTCTAAGATAGGTCTCCAATCTTTGTCTTTCCTTGGTACCAGGAATAGTCTGGAATAAAACCCTTGACCTTGTTCTTTTGCAGGTACCTCTTGAATGGCTTTCATGTCCATGAGAGCTGAAATTTGTTTTTGTGCCTCTGCTCTTTGATTTTGTGGCAGGTTTGGCATGCCTCTTATTTTTGGAAGGGTGTGAAAGTGGAACCTGTAGCCTCTGTCTATAATGTCCAGAATCCATTTGTCTTTTGTAACAATATGCCAATTTTTTAAGAATAATGCCAGTTTTCTGCCCAAAGGTGCTGTCATTAAAGCTTTGCTTGGCAGGTAAAGGGGGAAGTCATTGTGTCTGCTTTCTGAATGACTGTGATCTATCTTCTCCACCTCTTGGGGTTGGTGCTTGCCACTGTCTGGCTCTGAAAGATCCTTGAGGTTTCCCTCTACCCCTTGGGCATCTGTATCTGCCCCTTTGAGGTCTGTCCGTGGCTGGAAAGGACCAATTTTTTGAAGGCCAGTTTCTACTGAAACGTGGAGGTTGTACCTGCAGGAAATATTTCACTGTTTGCATTGATTTCGCTTTTTCCTCCATTTTCTTTAGTGCCTCCTCAGCTTTAACACCAAACAATACATCTTATTGAAGAGGTGCATCTAATAATTTAGCTTTGACATGATCTGGTAAGGCTTGCTCTTCGAGCCAAGCATGTCTACGTATAACAGACCCCGTAACAGCAGCTCTACATGAGGCCTCTAAAGTATCAAAACCACACTGCAAGGTATGCTTACCCACTTGCTCTGCACCATGCAACAAATCCAGCAACTCTTTTAAATCTGGTTGTTCTGGTTGTGTCATTTTGCTTTTCAACTGAAATAACAAAAACTGTTGATACTTTAATATATGGAACTGACAGTTTAATGCCCTCATGGTTAAAGTGGCCGAGGTATACACCTTTTTCCCCCACCTTTCTAAAGCTCTGGAATCTCTCTCTGAAGGTAATGGGTTTTTAGCAGTAGAGGCCTTAATTCCCTTGGGACCCTGTGGAATAGTTTCTGGGTCAGCAGTATGGCTTTTGTATAGGAACTGGTGTGAATCAGGAACCCGGTAATACCGGTCTGGTTTAACAGGAGCTGGAGGTAAAGAATCTGGATTAAGGCTGGCTTCTGTGTACACATCATCCAATATATCTAAAACAGGAGGGATAGCCAGGGGCCTATGCTGGGGGAGCAAGAGAAAATCCCTGAGCCTTTTCTTGGAATCTGAGTAATCTTGGCCTTCCCAGTGAAAGTGTTCCCTCAATGTATGTAGGGTTTCCCCAAAAGAGTAGTCCTCGGGGGGGGGGGGGCCGAGGGAATAGACTCCTCTGCATCAGAGTCTTCAAAAGGAGAATAGGCATAGTCCTGGTGCTCAGAATGTTCAGAGGTAATAGAGGCTTGATCTGAGGAAGGGTAGTCTTCCTCTAATCTGGGCCTTTTGTCCGAGGGGGGTTGAGAACCCCTGATAAGAGTAATCAAATCCTCAGCCATTTTGAGCATCTGTTTTTTAGGCATGGGGCCTTGAGAGGGGGTCTGAGGTCCCTGTTTTTTGGTTTTCATGGCTGCTTTAGATTTTGTGAAAGCTTTAATAGAGAAGGAGGAAGGCCTGAAGACACCTTGAGAAATGGCAGGCCTGTCTAAACTCCGAGTTTCCCCGCCAAGAGTGGCGTCGGTATCTGTAGTAGAAGTGGGGACCAAGGAGCCTGCGACCTCGGGTACTGAAGACACTGGTAATGTAGTGTCATCGGTACTCAGGGGCTGCGTAGGCGCCTCATTGAGAACCGGAGAACCGGTAGTCGGCCTTAGCGTGGTGTCAGTAGTCGGTGCGGACCTCATATGTCGGTCCTTATCTTTGCGTCTTTTACTCAAAACTGGAGTCAGAGTATCCGACGACATAATATAATTACATTTTTACCAAAATAGTGAAGGGCGAACTCCGCCCGGCGCTTAATAGTGCATTTGTTGAATCTAGCACAAAAACGGCAGGCCGAGACATCATGGTCTGGGCCTAAGCAAGGTATACAGAAAGAGTGAAAATCCTTATGCGGTATTTGCTTCCCACATGAAATGCAATTATTAACTTTGTCTGACATCGGTCTGAGGCAAGAAAAGTTTCCCCAACGGGGTACTTAGCTTTCAAGAAGACTTCGGCTGAAATATTTTCGTAAATCTCAGGAGCTGGCCGACCGGCACTTGCGAACTGCTTCTGCTTCGGGCACCACGTGGCAAGAAAGACTGAAGAAGATGGCGTCGGCTGCCTCTTTTATACCCCTGCTGCACTGACGTCAGGGAAGAAGCGACGACAACTGATGCCGGACCTAGACTTTGGAATTCGGCCGACCGAGGACCCACCTGACGGCAGGATAACCCATCTGTAATGACTGCAGATGTATACACGATGAACACAGAGCTACTTATCCCACTCAGGAACTTGAGTCAAGAAACCTGTGTCTTTAGCTTAGCACGGCAAATGAGATCTGAGGGGTTAGAGGGCAGCAAGGGATCATGGGAGTGGGAAGAGCTCGAGCCTAGCAGCTCTCTAAAATGTTGCTGGCTTGGATCCAATGTCGGATCCAAGACCCGAGTGAGAGGAATAGTGACATGGATAACATCAGATCAGTGCTGAACCAGGTTGAGATTTAAGGCAAGGTGGACAGATAACATCAAGTCATTACACTTAGCATCTGCATGCAGCTGTTACACTACTTACAAACCTCTGTCAGGAAATCTGGAAGACAATGGCTAAGTGTGCCTGAAAAAGATCTGTACTTACACCATTCCTGAAGAAAGGTTAACTAGTGCACAGTCTTGCTGATCCCAACACCAACAAGATTTTTCTCAAGATTATTCAGCAGAAACTATAACTGCAATTGAAATGTGACTTGGAAAAATTGTACTGCAGGGGCTGCTACCAGAAGATGCTTGGTGGGGGGTGGTAAAGCGCCAATCGTCAAAATATGGAAACACCCGGACTACTTGCAGTCTCAAGTGAGCTGTGACCACTGTAATGCACTTTGTGAACACTCTGGGGGCTGTAGAGAGTCCGAATGGCAGGGCATGAAATTGGTAGTGATTGACTCCTAGCCAGAAGCGGAGTAGTCTCCTGGAGTGTTTGTCCATTTTGATGTAGAAATACGTGTCCCGGAGATATATCAAGCACATTCAATCGTCTTCCCTTAGAAAAGAGAGAATGGACAAGAACTGTGACCATCTGGAATTTCGTTTGGGCAATGGACTTGTTCAAATTACTGAGATCCAGAATTGGTCTCCCCTGTCTTTTTTGGCACCAAAAAGAATCTTGAGTAGAATCTGGATCTGCATTGGTCTGGTGGGACTGTTTGGATGACTCTTTTTTGACATAGCTTATTTATTTCTGTGGCTTCTTCCTTTTGAGTGGGTGGAACATTGGGAAGTTTTGTTGGAAAGTTTGGATAAGTGACGATGGGAATGGTGTTGCATCTGGTTATAATTTTCTGCACTCAATGGTTGGAAGTTATTGATTGCCAGACAGCGTGTTGCAGAGAGAAACATCCCCCGACTGCTTCCAGAGGAACGCAATCAGGCCACTCTTCAGGAGTGCTGTTAAGGCAAGGTAAGAAAGAATCCCTAGGTCCCTAATTACATGGACTCCCTCTGCCTCGGTAGGAGCATTTTCCAAAATTGTTACCCCCTCTGCCCCTGGGGGGTATCATCGCCACATGTGGCACAGAAAGGACCCTGAGATTTTTTTGTGCCACATTTTCCTGCTCCTCTGGTTCCTGGAAAAGGAACATTGTGGATTGGAAAAATGTAGAACTATGGCAAACAGGGTCTTACTGTCCTTCTCACACCTGGCCAGGGTGTCTTTCACCTTAAGGCCAAAAAGGGAAGATGCTTCTATTGGAACATTCAGGAAGGAAGACTTCAAAGGGTCACAGAAGCACATCCAGGCATGGCATCTCATAACTATGCCTGAACCCACTACTCTAGCCTCTCTTCAGTTGCATGTGAGAGCAACCTCATGGGCAAAATGGAGATAGATTCCAGGGTTGCGAGCTGTGACACAACTTTGTCTCTTACCCCGTCAGAAACCTGTCATGCGAGCATTCCAGAGAGCTTGGAAATCAAGTATCTTTGGAGCTTCATAAAATGTGCCAAGTAATTCAGAGACCATATGGGAAACGTCGCTGAATCAAAAACCTACTTAACCTGCTTCCCTAACCTGTCCACAGCCCAGGACTCCCTGTTGGGTGGATGAACAGTATTGACTCTCTTGGGGATCCTTTTTTGTGGCCACTGCCACCACCATAGCATCAACAGAATCAGGGTTCTTCCAGGTGCCACGAGTTGTACCAGCTTGCCCGCAGGCAGGGTCACCCAAGAGGTAGATGGCCAGGCCCGGAAAGTCTGCAGAAACACAGACTCCTCGGAAGAAGGGTTAGTGGGCTTCCAATCACCCCTCTGTTTCAACATTTCAAGGATATCCCCAAAGGAGACATCATCAGGGGGTGACCGTGGGGACCCTTCCCCATCATCAAAATTCATATCCTCTGTCAGAGACTCTTCAGGGGAGGTTTACGTGCTTCCATTTTTCACAATCTCTTCCTTGGTCGCTCCTCAGTGGTGGCCTCTGAGGAGGACTCGGAAGAGGGGACGCCCTCTAATGGGGTCTCCTGCAAATTCTTGCTCGGTGTCCAGAGGCAGTGGCTTGTGTCAGCTGTAGCTCAAGGAAAAAAGAGGTCAGGGGTTCTGATGCTCGTGGAATGCTACTAGAAGCAAGTGCCCTCTCCATAGCTCTGAAAGCAGGACCACCCGAAGAGGGATGGGAGCCTGGAACCAAGGAGGACAACTTCTGAACCGGGGTCACACCCCTCTCCGCAGAACCCGCTCCCGAGGGTGGAGCATTAAACCAGGATCAGTGCAGACAGAGCTCCCAGCACTGTGGATGGAACCGTAGGCACACTCGGAACCATACTCTGAGCTGAAGAGCTCGCAGCCCAATCACAAAGTTGAGGAAGGCTCAGTTCTGCAGGGACCGAAGGCCAAAGGGACAGTCCCGGAGCCACAGTGAGGTCCACTACTGGCACCGAGACATGGGGCTCCGGATAGGACATTGGAGCTGAAGACTTTGGAACTGGTATGGTCAAAGGAGGAGAGTAGGATGGAGTCCATTGAGAAACCAACCCAGGTCCTGCAGCCGGATAGGTCCTAGACAGAGTGGGTATCCCCCCTGGCTGTCAACAGCTGATCCACAAGACGCACCATGTCAAACTCGGAAAGGCTCCTGGTGGACCTAGTAGACACTCCTGATGGGGAGTCAGGTCATTCTAGGAACAGACTATATACTTGCCTAGAAAAAGATCTGTTTATGGAGAGTATCAGGTCCATGGGTGTGGAGACTGTTGGCACCGATGTCTCAAGTTTGGAGACACTTACCAGTGGCGTCAAAATTATCAGAACAGTGAAAGGACTCGGTGCCAGAGGGGCACTCGGAGCCGACACAGAAGATTCAGTTGTAAACAGAACTGCAGAGGTAGGGATCGAAGATGTGCACTGTGCTGAAATGGCACTCGTGTCAAAGCAGGAGCATCCTTTGGAAAATCAGTAGTCAGTGCAGTAGACAGTATCGGAGCCAAAACAGGCCCCGACAAAGGAACAGTCATAGTCGGAGCAGAAGAGGTCGGCGCCAATGAGGCGAACTTATGCTCCACAGACAATGTCAGTACTTTAGACTTTATGGACTTGCTCTGGTCACCCAAGGGTGAAGAGGGAACAGAGTGAGATCTTTTCTTTTCTTTTGTAGGAGGGGATGAGACCTCTGTCGCAGAAAGGGCCTCTGAAAAGGGCGTCTTAAGAAGGCCCTTTAGAATCAGTTTGTTTCTGCACTCATTTAAAGTGCGCTGGCTAAAACTTTGGCAAATCTCACAAGGGGGTTGCATGAAAGATGGAGCACCCCTCTAGACAATAAACAGAGTCATGATGGGAATCACTGTTAGGCAGTTTTCCCTTACAAGAAGCAAAACACTTCTACCCTGACGTGGCTTTTTTATCAGACATCATGAAAAGTATAAACACACAGCAAGTTAGACCAAGGGAAATAAGGCAAAGAGTTTTTCTATATTTATATAGATATATGAGAAAAGGTGAAAGAAGAAGAAAGAGAAATACCAAAGATGGTATTAAGAAATACCACAAGGGTAGGGAGAAAGGCCGTACTACCAATGTTACTGAAGATTACCAAAACTGTAAAAGCAGAAGGGTAAAAAGGTCTATCGATAGATTCAAAAGTAAAGAAATATCAAAACACCAACAAGGAATAAAAAGGTTGACACAATATCCAGGAAAATATCAAAATGTTTACACTTAGCTGAGAGCTTGGCTTGGACGTGGCTTTACGACTATGTGGCAAATGAGATTTGAGGTAATAGGGAGAAAGGCACTATGGTTAAAAGCTTAGCTCGAGAGTTTTTTGGCCTGACTCGGTTCCTAGGATGGAACTGACAACCCCCATCAGTGATGAATGGAAAGAAGATTAACAACATCAGATCAAATCATAAGAGAAATAGCACTCTATGAAGAAAATTGAAGTCTAAAAAGTTGGAGTAAAAAAGCATCAACACCTTTTTCTATGCTGACCATAACACATTAGTCACTGAAAGTGAAGACAATCTGATATATATGCTTGTCAAGATGAAAAAATATAAATATGTTCTCAAAATGGGTTTGTACCTTAACCTGAAAATGACAAAGGTTCTGAGAACTGGTAAAATATTTAATCTGATGTAAATATTTGTTTATTCATTACAAATAGGACTTCGGTTCCATCCTCGGAACCGATACGGCCGTTTCCAAGCTCACGCCAGCCAAAAACTCTCAGCTAAGATGTACCCATAATGCCCCTCTCCTAGTTGTTTCAGATCTCATTTGTCCCGTTCCTAGTCAGACGTGCTAGCCATCTCTCTCAAAGCTAAGTAGAAAATTGTCATTTTTAGGACAGTTTCTCCTCAAAATGTTTTATTTTTTAGTCAATTTAGCCTTTTATAACCTAATTATATTCCCTACTATTACCTTGATAATTTAATTTCTACCATTATTAGTACTGTCCCCTCTCTCCTGCCTTTGATAGGCACTTCCTAACCTCTTGTGGTATTTTTTAAATACCATCGTTGGTATTCTCTCACCTTTTTCTCTCCCTTATTTTTTTTTTTTCTATAGGATAGCCTTGTTGTCTTACTATGTCAGACAAAGCTAAGTTGGGGTTTAAACAGTGTGACAAGTGTGAGCGTAAGATGCCCAACTTGGATGCACATGCTCACTGTGTCTACTGTTTGGGCGTGGATCATATTAAAGCTGACTGTGACATTTGTGCTAGTTTTAGTAATCGCACACTAGAAGGACGTAAAAATAAGCTTATTTTATAAGGTTTAATCAAGATACCTTTTTCGGAGGCTCTATCTGGGTTGGAGGTCTCAGCCCCTCCAAAGACCATATCACATAAGGAAAAACGGACTCACTCAGTTCCTGCATCTCCATCAGTTACGGAACCAAGTTGGCTCCATGCTTTGCCAGCGCCCTTGGCGCTGACCTCTTTGGCACCAGGCTCTGTATCTTCTCCCTCGGTGCTGTACATGATATTCACCCCTATTTTGGTTCCAACCTCGGCACCACTGACTTCAGTGCCGTCCTTGGATCTGACATTAGCTCCTATGACTGTATTTGCTTCGGCACCATCCCTGGGCCACAGTGCCGATAGTTTCTTTGGCTCCATCGGCTCCAAAACTCGAATATCTGCCAAGTACAAGATACTCTCTAACTTACGACCCTTTTTTGGGGCAGAGGTTTAGCCCCTTTCTAGAAAGACCTGATTCTCCTTCAGTAGCCTCCTTTAGATCCACTAGGAATTTTTCTGAATTAGATCTAGTGCAGGTTGTCGACCAGCTTCTGGCAGCTAGAGGATTGCCCATTCCAACTAGACCTTCCTTCCCTCTTGGCTCGGAATCTGTTACTACATCTTCCCCTGTTTATCCTCATCTGGCCTCTACCCAGGTCCCAGAGGTCTTGGTACCAATGTCCACTCTGGTGCATACTGTCTCAGCTCCCACAACAGTTTTTCCCCTGTTGGCACCGACTACCCTTGCTGCATCGGCTCCGGTGGAGCTGATGCTCTCTCGGAGCAGTGCTTGGAATGTCTGTACCTAGCCCAGCACCTATTTGCTCACTGCCGCCGTCAATGTCCATGGCTCCGACGGCGTCCAGCCCTCTCGGAGCTCTTTACCTGGAGGTGGGATCCTCAAGGCGGAGTGTGACCCCAGTTCTGAATTTGTCCTTCCTAGTTCTGGGCTCCCATCCCTCCTCAAGCGGGCCTGATTTCCAGGTGATGGAGAGGGTCCTTGCCTCTGCAGGCTTGCATTCAGCACCAATGACATCAGTATCAGAACCCACCCCTAAGCATGCAGCTGTCCCAACCCCCTATTTCAGGACCCCTGGCACGGGAGTTGCAAGACCCTGCCTTTGAAGGGAACCTCTTGTCCGGAGTCCTCCTCAGAAGATCCCACTGGGGAGCCACCCCAGAAGAAACGGTGCAAGAGCACCTTGATTCCCAGGAGGAATCTATCACCGAAGACACAGATTGTCATGAGGGGGAAGGGTCCCCACAGTCTCCCCCAGATGCTGTCTCTTTCCTAGACATTCTCAAAATCCTCAAGCAGTGGGGAGACTGGAAGTCCTCTAACCCTTCTTCTGAGGAATCTGTGTAATTGCAGGCCTTCTGTGCCCATCCATCTACTTCCTGGGTGACCCCACTGGCAGATGACCTTGTTAAGCTCACTGTGCAGTGTGTCTGGAAGGCCCTGGACAACACAGAACCTGTCCCCGGAGGCCATACAAAATTTTATCTACACCTGAAGACCAGCCCCACTGGTCCAAACAGTTGACAGTTGATTCTATGGTCATGGCGGCAGCCACCAAGAGGGAGCTGGAAGAAATAAGTTTCACTGTCCATCCTCTGAACAGGGAGTCCCAGACCATGGACAGACTAGGGAAGCGGACCTATGCTTCAGCAACCTTCGCCATTTGGTCGCTGAACTATCTGGCACACTACTCACCTCCAAACAGACCTAATTTCTGAAATGTCTTCCTCTTCGGCAGGGGTACTGCCTGATGATGTGCGTGATACCGTCGCCTCACAGCTAGCTACCCTTGAATCCATCTTGAACTCCTTGATGCATTTGATATCTCACACCACCGTGGGGGACAGCTCGAGCTGCCACATCAGGCATTGTCATGAGACGTAATGCTTGGATGCGGTGGTGTGACTTCACAGACCCCTTTAAATCTTCCTTTGTCAATGCACCTGTCGATGAATCTGCACTTTTCAGACCCAAAGTACGAGACACACTTGCACGAAGTGAGAAAGATGGAAAGACCTTGTTGGCTGTGGGCATACACTTTTCCAACCATCAGACGTCCTACTCCAGGAACCAGAAGGGAGGAAAAATGTGGTTCAAGAAATCCCAAGGATCTTTTCGTGACACTCGTGGTGAACAATCCCCCCGGGGCAGAAGGGCAACTTATCTGAAAGACGCCCCTTTTGGAGTAGAGGGGGTCCATGTAACCAGGGTGCTAGAGATTCTTTTGCCGGCAGACCCTACCAGCGCTCCTGAGCAGTGGCCTGATTGCTTTCCTCTGGAAGCAGTCGGGGGTCATTTTTCTCTACACCTATCAGCCTAGCATCTTATTACTACTGATGTTTGGGTGCAGAGAATAATATCCAGAGGCTACCAAATACCATTTTATTTAATTCCCAGACCAGTCAAATGAATCCCCGATGTACCACCCAATCAGAGGGAATTAGCAGCCTTAGAAATAGAAAAGCTGCTCAGAAAAAGAGTCATCCAACCAGTCCCACCAGACCAGACAGGATCCAGGTTTTACTCGAGTTTCTTTCTAATGCCAAAAGAGAGAGAGGACTGGAGACCAATCCTGGATCTCAGCCTATTGAGCAAATTCATCAAACCTCAAAAATTGCAGATGGTCATGGTACAGTCCATTCTTCCTTCCTAGGGAGGGACAACTGGATATGCTCTAGTGAACTCCAAGATGCGTACTACCACATAAAGATGGATCACCACTCCCGAAGGTTTCTCCACTTCCAGCTGGGAGCTAATCACTACCAGTTCAGGGCACTGCCATTCGGTCTTGCAACTGCCCCACCCCCGAGTGTTCACCAAATGTTTGGCAGTTGTGGTAGCTCATCTTTGAATACAAGGATTCCAGGTGTTTCCGTATCTAGACGATTGACTCCTTACTGCTCCGACCAAGAATCTCCTAGTCCACAGCCTCTCTTACACTCAAGGTTTCGCTCTCCACTTCAGGATTACAATCAACAAGGATAAATCTCAAATGTCCCCAATGATGACACTGGAATTTAATGGACCGGTCTTCAACACAACATCCTGTCAAGCTTCTCTCCCCCCTCACAGGCTTTCGAAAATAAGACACCAAATCCAAGACCTTCTTCCTCAGACCTATGTACCAGCATGTCTTGTACTGCAACTCTTAGGCTCCATGGTGGCTGCCATTACGTTAATACCACTGGCGAGGCTGCACAGGAGAATCCTGCAGTGGCTCCTTTCCACACAATGGTCATTTCTAACCCTCCCACTCAACCACATGATATGTCTTACAAACTGTTGCAAGGAAGAAATACTATGGTGGATGAAGCCAGAAACGAATCTTTGGTGTCAACCATTCTGTCTCCCTCAGCCCACAACTCGGTTGACCATGGATGCTTCCCTGTTAGGGTGGGGGAACATTTCCAGGGAAAGATGGTCCATGGCACCTGGTACCCCATGGAGGCCAATTTGCACATAAATATCCTGGAACTGAGGGAAGTTCTCTTAGTGTTGCAAGTGTTCCATGCATCCCTACTCTGGGACCATTGCAATTCAGTCAGACAACATGTCGGTCATCTGGTATATCAACAAGCAAGGTGGAATCAGATCTTACCCCCTCTGTCAGGAATCCATGAGGATTTGGCACTGGGCGATAGCTTCCAACCGCTTTTTTATAGCAACGCACATTCCCGGGAGTTCCAACCTTATTGCGGACAATCTGAGCGGGAACATCCTGATGCCTCACGAGTGGTCCCTCAACCCTGTAACAGCAGATCGGATCTTCCAATGCTGGGGCAAGTCTTGCTGTGATCTGTTTGCTTCCCCCCTAAACTACAAATGCAGAAGCTACTTTGCCCTGATCCCCCCCTCAGGGGGAACCCCTGAGGGACACTCTAATACCTGATTGGCCCCCTGAGTTTTCTGTATGCCTTTCCCCCATTTCCCCTCATTCCAAAATTTCTCCAGAAAGCTCAGAGGTTGAGAAGCAAAGTGATCCTCATTGCCCCCTACTAGCCTCAAGTCTGGTTCCCGTTTCTATGGCCTCATCTGATTCACAGCCCATGGATCCTGGATCATTCCCAAGACCTGTTATCTCATCCTCAGGGACTGATTCATCCGAACTTGCACAGTCTTAAGCTCAGAGCTTGGTTCCTTCACTTCCATTGATTGCCAGGCTGCCTGACATCCCATCTCCTGTTCGTGAAATTCTTCTGGCTTCACACAAACCATCCACCAGGAAAGTTTATTCTAGTAAATGGACTAGGTTTTCTATTTGGGCCAAAGATCAGAACATAGATCCCTTCTTTATGTCTATTCAAAAGATCCTTCAATACCTGATGACTCTTTTACATGCAGGAGCCTCAGCATCGGTGATCACTGTACATTTAAGCAGCTATCGCCAATTTTCATAATGGACTTAATAATTCTTCGATTATGTCACACCACCTATGCAAGACATTTTTGAAAGATGTATTGCACGTTAAACCTCCGGTCAAGTCTACCTTAGAACCCTGGGACTTGACTGTGGTGCTTCAATCTCTCACAGGTCCTCCTTTCGAGCCCCTTGATTGATGTGATTTAAAATTTTTGTCATGGAAAACCTTACTTCTAGTAGCACTTACCTCAGCAAGAAGAGTATCTGAGCTACAGGCCTTGAGTGTCAAGAGACCTTACGTGATCTTCCACACGGATAGGGTGTCCCTTCATACTGACCCTTCTTTCTTGTCCAAGGTCATTTCTGGATTTTCCATTAACCAATCTACTTGATCTGCCGGTTTTCTTCCCTCAGCATTCTAACAGAGGGGAGGACCTTTTGCACACCCTTGATGTGCATCTGCAGCTTCATTGTTATTTGGACAGGATTAAATCTTTCAGGAAAACAGATCAATTGTTTATGGCCTTTGCAGGACCCAGATTGGGTAAACCTGTTTCAAAAGTGACTTTATCTTCCTAGCTTAGAAACATCATTACTTTTATCTACCAACAGAATAAGCTACCCTTACCTTCCAGAATAAAGGCTCATTCTACCAGATCTATGGCTACTTCTATAGCATTTCATTCCAGAGCCTCTATGGATATCATCCGCACAGCAGCCACTTGGGCAAGACCTCATATCTTTACCTCTCATTACAAATTGGATTTGGCCTCCAGGGGATGAGCATCTTTTGGTTCTATGGTGCTCAGGAATATCCTTTCTTAGGGCCACCCAGGACTCAAATAGCTGGGGTCTCGGTCCTAATGGTAATGAATGAACAAAGATCTACAACACAGATGGAACGTTATGGTAAGACATAACTTCTTTTTTATTCTTGGTGGAGAATAAACAGAAATAGTAGAAACCTTCATAAAATGCAAGCAGTCAAGAAATCTGATGAAAAATTGATCTTGGCAGAACAGACATGAACGATTTAGATAAGATCTTCAAGTGCAGAGCTGTATCTTTGCATGTAAAGACTTGACTTATCTAAGCTATAATATTTTAAATAATCTATGTGGATGACAATGAAGAAAGAGACAAGAAGAAAATTAACACCTCTAAAGTACAGTGTTGGCAGAGAATACTGCATGAACTATGGACTGCCTGAAAAACAAATCAGTCTGCACTGATGTTGATAAAACCTAAGTATTCACTGGACACTCAAAAGACAGTATTTTGAGTTTCATTCTCTAGCAAAGAGAAAAAGACATTATGCTTGGCAAGGTCAAAAGGCAATATAAAAGAGGAAGTCAGGCGATGTGATAGCCTGGTACAATAACTACAATGAACGATGCTCCTGTTTTAGTGATTAGTCAGTTGACTGAAGGCAAAACAAATTTTAAGACATATATCCATATAGTCTCAGTGAGTCAAAATTGATTCACCACATAAGAACATACTGCTATCCAATGCATTATTTATTGACCGGTAATGCCCAGATAGACTAACCTAGTCCTGTCCTCTCCTGGCATAGGTAGCTTGTGTACACTGTAAATGACAGATGCGTACTTCAGGCTGCTGTCATTTACTAACATTGTGATGCCTACTAGCACTGTACTTTTATTCAGTACTGCGTTTTACTTTCTAACAAGTAACACCTTAATCTATATTATCCCTGCATATGATGTAATATTGGCCTAGTGAGGCAGTCTGCTCAATAAACAGAAATGCTCTGCAATAATGTTGTATTATTCTGTAATTCACATTTATCCTGCCCCATATCTACCCAGAATTCCATGAAATGATTTTTCTGTTCTTAACACATTCTGTAGTAACAAAGTCAGAATGTACTGTGGGTGCTGCAATTGTTCATAGGTGTTTACTAGGCTAATGACAACAACGGCCTCTTTAAGCCTAGCCACGCATCCCAAATCTCTGACAAGTTCTGATACCCTTGATAAGTGTAAGCATGGGTCTGGGAGATGAACCAATTACAGGTTACCTGTTTGCATCAGAGACAAAGGTGCCAAACCAGGGATGAATTTCCGGTTTCCCATCCAATTGTCTAAGCTGCACTTGAATTAGATTAGGGAGGAACTCTGCTTCAAATGGATGGGGGGCCTGTTCCATGGACAAGGTAGTCTCTGGGATACATACCTCTCTCTCCAGCAGGTCCTATCACAGGCAAGGTTTAAATCTTTAGAATGGGTAATTCTGGTACTGTTTGTTTTCTGTATGCAGGAGGTTCATCAGAGTGTGATCTGACAATGCCCTGTATGCCAAGCATAGATCTCTCCTCAAAAGCCTGTAGGAGACAGAATACAGGGATAGGGCCTTGAGGCAGTCTGCATAGGACATATTACTTGCGCCCTGTTTCTTTTAGTGAGGAACCTCTGTGGACTATCCAGTTGTTGGATATGCCTGGTTAGGTACATACCAAAGGGGGCATTGTACTCAATGATAGGTCTGATGAATGCCGAATACAGTGGAACAATGACTTCCTTGGACTTAGATGCCATACCTTTGTTTATAAGTTGTGCAACATAAAATGATTTCCTTACCACTGTAGACACATGATGATCAAAGGCTAGATTACTATCTGTGTGTGTCCCTAAGTCCCTGACTACTGAGTCAACTGTAAGGGTGTGTGTTGTCAATATGATAGTTACCAGAGATGGATGACTTCCTAAAGGATACAATTATGCATTTCTTGGCATTTAGTTTTAGACCATGACTCTGACACTAGTTGTTTGTCTGTGTCAGCCCTTCCTGGAGAACATTTGTGTCAGTGTGAGATTCAATGACAGCTCCTAATTTGCAATCATCTGCAAATTTAGTCAGCCAGAGACCACTGACATTGGCCTTGACTTCTAAGAAGTAAATGCCAAAAAGGAACGGTCCAAGGACTGATCCCTGAGGGACTTCACTTGTGACTGGCCTCTTTGAAGAGGTGGACTCACCAATTCTAACTTCCTGGGTCCTGCCTATGAGCCAGTTGGCTGCCCACTGGGTGACATACAGGTTTGTACCTAACCTCTTGAGTTTGTCAACAATGCCTGAGTGGGGTATTGTGTCAAATGCCTAGGCCAGGTCAAGGTAGGCAGTGTGAAAGATTTTGCCCTCATCCATTGTGTTAGTGTCCTTCTCAAAGAAGTCCACAAGGTTGAGTAGGCATGATCTCCTCTTAATAAAACCAAACTGGGTTGGGTCCAGTGTCTGGAGGTTTACTATATCTCTATTGATCATCTCCATGGTAATTCTCTCCATGGCTTTACATATAAGACTAGTGAGACTTATGGGTCTGTAGTTTCCAGGATATGTAGATGGCCCACCTTTGTGCAGAGGGATGACTGCTGCCTTTCTCCATTCATGAGGCACGAAGCCTGTTTGGAGGCTACAGTTAAATAGTAATTCCAGAGACCCCAATAGGTCATGTTTCATGCTATTTAGAAGGCATCCTAGGATACTGTCTGGGCCCATTGATGCAGTGTTCTTAGTCTTAGAGAGAGCATTAAGGACCTGTTCCCTAGTGATAGTAGGGGGGAGTTCTTTTTGATATTATTTCCTGATGGAAAGTTGAGGGGGAGAGAGGGGTAAAGTTGGAGCTGAATTTATCAGCCAGGAGGTTTAGCATATCTTCTGACTCAGTACAGGTAAATCCATTTACAATGAGCTCTGCACAAAATTGTGTATTACCTTTGAGGTTGCAGACATAGCTAAAGAATGCTTTGTGGTTGTCCTTGCTCTGGGAGGCCAAACTTACCATAAATTTGGCTTTGGTAAACTTTATTTGTCCTCTGAGTTGTTTGTTTAGTTTGAGAGTGCTTTTATCCTTTTGGGTGCTGCACCTCCTAATTTTTGCCATGATTTTCTTCCTCCTGTTATACATCCGATTAATTTTGTGATTCCACCAGGATGGCTTGTTTTTTGAGTTAATTCAGCACTTTTTCCTGGTGGGTACAGCTGCCTCTATGCAGCTGTTAACATGCTTGTACAGGATTTCTGTGAACAGTTCTGCACAGGCAGAAGTGTCCTCAAGGTTTATAGGGGTATGAAATTTTGTCAGGTTCTCACTTAATAGCAGGACGTTAGCCTTAAAATACTTCCTGAATATTCCCGATTTAGCTGGGGTCCAGATTTTATTTTTACTTCAAAGGAGACCATTTTGTGGTCTGACCTTACCAGGGAAGGCATTACAGCAGGCGTTGTGCAGCACTTTCACATATTATTGAGGACCAGATCCAGTATGGTTGCACTGCTGGTTGGTGTATTGGCTATCTGGTTGAGGGAGTTTATGTTTAAAAAATCCAGGAATCTCTGTGCATGTGTGTTTGATGTCATATAGGATTCCCCTTTAATAGTGGGGTAATTAAAGTCACCCATGAATACGGTACTGGGTTGGATGGTTAGTGTTTCTAATAAGTTTAAATACATGGTATGAGTTTCCTAGGTCATACAGGGGACCTATAGCTTGCAAGGAAGTGGTATTGGATTTTACCTATGGTGATCTGAACATGGAGCAGCTCAGGTGCATTGTCCTCTTTGACCAGCCTTGAAGTATATTTATTTTTGATGTAAATAGAGACAGCGCTACCTTTAGTCCCTGCCTGTGAAGTAGCTGGTCTAAATGTGTGGAAGGCATTATAACCCTGCACTGTTGGTGTGCTATCCGTGGCTTTAAACTACGTCTCAGAGACTGCACAGATATCAGCATTCTCTAGGGTAAAGAAAGCTTCCGGGGAGTGGATTTTTTTTTTGTTTAGACTCCTAGCATTCAGCAGTAATACCTTTAGATTTTCTTGGTTTTGATTTGCTATGTCAGAAGTACTTTCAGTTTGGAATTGCTTAAAATAGGTACTATGGGGGAAAACAATGTTTTAGCTAATATTTGAAAGAAGAGAGGGAGAGGTGCAGACCATCCCTGGCAAACCTGCTTGGTCTGTTGACCATCTCCTTCCATGCAGACAAATATTGCACCTCCTTAGAATGACACCAAAAACAAAGCCAATTATTAAAGTCTATAATCTTTTGTTCTTATTCTGGCATCATTCTTGGAGAATGTAAAATGCTGCTCAATGCTAGGCTCATACCAGCCTGAGACAGATATTCCAAGAACTCTATGATATCTCTCTTCATATAGTCTAGGGTGGTATGTCTCACGCCTCAGGTCATTTACTACCACACGGACTATTTATTATATTACTGCCACTTTACAACATGCCTTTGCACTATATTTCCATTTAAATCTCCAAAATGCAGAATATCATACAGAAAAACACATACCAATATATTTATCAAAATATCAAATATAAACTACTCAAAGTCACAGGCTGTAACTGACAAGGTTCAATCTCTTCTCTATAATTAGATCAACCACTACCTCACTTTTGTCCCCATATCAACAACTTTTCTCCTTTTCTAATATTTCCATAGTTAAGCTGCCTCTTCTTTTCATTTAAGTGCTACAAATCACAGGTAATATTATAGTATCTTTTACAATATTATATCTCTCTTTGCTATATACAAGCCTGTGTCTATATCTAATGAATGTTTAACACTGTATACACCTATGAAAGCTCTCTCTCTCTCTATATATATATATATATATATATATATATATATGTATGGTATACATTAATTTAAGCGACAGAATGTACACCGAATGGTCCGATATTCCAAACCGGAATGTAGAAAAAACGCACTACGAATATAATAAATGTCGAATGGTGCAAAAAAGCAAATGTCGAATTCGACCATTCGAAATATCCAGTTGTGCACAATACTGGACATAGACAGACACGCAGTCACAGTTCCTGAGATTATATGGAGTAAAGTCCTGTGTGAATATAGCTGTGAAACAGCCATTATGTCACCTGCAAATAGGTAGAGTGCCAACATGTCAAACTTTTTTTTTTTTTTAATCATACATGCAACCATGAATGTGGTGTGAACACGTCTTCCAAAACAAAGTAAAGAAGTAGTGCATCCAAACACCCGTACTCAGTGACATGACATTTTATAGCCAGAAACATAACCACTACACAATGTGGATCTTAAAAGGAGCAATGCCGAGCTAACAGATTTACAGATCCTTGTGGTGTCATCTATTCCTGTTTATCCAGCAGGTTCTGAAATGCACGCTCCTTTATATCGAACCTACGCCACTTAGGGGTACCAGGCAACCCGGACATACATCTAGACTTCAGATCTTTCCACATGGTTTTGTTCCAGTTGGATGGCATGTAACACATCTAACAGGAACAACCCATCAGGCTCCTCAACCGCCTATGCCACCCTTCCACAGCATTCTGTGTACATGGATATCCCAAACTGTTAGTGTCATACTGGTTCCAGAATGCTATTTCAAACAAGGGTGGATGCCTTTCAGCAGTTAAGCCTCTCATACCATATCACCTACGCCGAACGATGAGATAGTTTTCCTTGAAAAATGCACACACTTGCTGGCTAACTTCAGGAAAATCCCTCTCTATGTCTGCAAATGTTTTGCTAATGTATGCTGGGTTAACAAACGTAAGGGCCAGTATTTGTTTACATAAACTGGCAAATGTAACATTAGTGCCAAATTCCTTAACTAGGTGCAACCTCTGTATCTGCCGCCAGATAATCTAGAAGAAATGGAACCAGCACCCCTTTGTTATAGTATCCGGTAATGCCTCCTGAATAGCATTAACAGCACCCCTTTCAAAGTCCGACATCACCATTTGTGGTTTCTTCTCCAGGTCATGGTTCACACACACCCAACACCATCGCCCATAACTGTTTATAGCACTCCTCACTTTTAGAAGGCAAAATGCCATAAGCCAGTGGAACAACCTTCTTGGATACAGAGAAATCAAATGGCCCATGGACAGTGTATACCTACCAGCACTCCATTGTACTTATTGGGAGGGTGCTGTCCACCAGGAGAAACTCAGATGCACACAACAGTTTTAAATTAACCGGCATTGTAATAACCACAATTGGACTCCTTCCTCAGTGTCTGCACTATGCTCTATTAAAAAACTGCCATTGTTTAGTGGTAGCATATCACTATGGAGGTCCTTTTAAGAACTGCAGATCCTGAAACATAGCAACCTTTTTCCTATGCCTTATTCTGGTTATGGTCACCTGCAATGCTTTGCTGCTGGGCAATTCATTCACAACTGCTGTAGAGGTATTCGCTAGTACCTCTGATATTATCTTACACAGATCCTCAACTGATGAATGTGCCCTTTTCCTGAGCTGATCAGGGACCTGACATACTTCTGACTGTACTGGGTCAGGTCCATGAAAGTGTGGACTACTTTTGCAGAACAGATGTCCTTCTCTATCAAATTCCATTATGCAATGTCCTTTGCACTTGATCCTATACTCTTACGGGTACAACACCAGTAGTGCTTATTGCCAACACATTTTTCCAAATAATATTGATAACCCTCAATGAAAAATGTGTCGTTCCCCTTCTGGGTCTTCTCAGTTGTGTAACTAGTGCCTATAACACCTGGATTATACGTAACAGTATCCTCCTCAGCCATCTGTGAACATATATATGTATATATTAGCATTCTACTTAACTGTACATTATATATAAGACCTGTATCACTGCTATGCAGCAGATACATACCTGGACTGTTTAAATTTTCCACATAACAGTACGTCAGAGGGCTCTATTCACCCACAACAGTGTACCCCAATGTCGATGTGCGTTCAAAGCAGAACACACGTTGTGAACACTGTGCAACCTACATTGATGTCGCATTTATGATGTTGAATGTTTAATTGCTGAAACACAGCCTACATTCACATATGTGGTGTTTCGACCATTGCAAATTCGTAGTTGTGAGAACATGGTGCACTGCTTTCGAATATATGTAAGTTGACATTTTATCGGACGACTAAATGAATATATATCTATATATATATATATATATATATATATATATACATATACATATATATATATATATATATATATATATATATATATATATATATATATATACTCTGTTTCTAAAAGATATTTACATAAGCTATTGTAAAGGTTTTTCTCTCATATACGTACTCTTACCAATTTTGTATTCCTTCTGCTATCATGAACTATACGATATATATATGTCAAAAGTGGTGCTAAATGTGAAACTTTTCTCCCTGGGCCTCTGCTAAAAAGTATTTTATGCCAGTCAGATTTTCTTGGTAAATAAATAAAGTAGAAAAATATGTATCGTCTTGGTATAGGATCACAACTAAAGACAGTCCCAAAGATTCAGGAGCATCCTCACTGTTCACACTAACTGCCTACAATAGGTAGGTCAATTACCACAGCTGTTAGAAAATGGAATTCAGAGACAGCCTTGGCTACAATGAGAAAGACCTTATTATTTGGCTCATTAGTATATCTCTGAATCATCCATTAGTTACTATTAGTGCTGTTAGACTTAACAGTGCTAGTGTTCTCCCTAGTGGCTCATACATGTCATTGACAAAGGCACCTCTTATACACACACACACACATTGAGATGCCCATGCATACAAACACATACGAAGTCCGGACATATACACACATACACACTACAGACATACTCACTTAAACTCTCAGTTCCCTACCTAACCCTCCGTTGTGAACACCCAGACAGAGAGAGACACACACACACACACTAAAACAGCTTCATTCAGGCCTTTACAGTCATATACATACATACATACATACACACACACACACACACACACACACACACACACACACACACACACACACACACACACACACACACACACACCTCCCATCCACATATTTTTGCTGAACTTACTTGCACTGCAACTGCTTCTACAGGAGTGAATGGGTGACAATCTTTTGATGGTGCTCACTTTTTCTACATAATTAAAGGCTATGATCTGGGACCTGATCATAATTCTTTGTAGTGCATGGAGCTTATCTGCTCCATGTACTATGAGTTACAGAAAAAAAAAAGTGGTAAGTGTTCTACTGGCTTTCATAGCTGTAACACACTTACTGATGGTAGTCAGAAAGGCGCTGTAACATCCTCTTTTGTTTACACTCACCTTGTCATGCCTCTCAACTGTCAGTACTTTTACAGAATGTTCAGATTTTTGCTTCATATGTTCATTATATTCCTCATAAAATGTTTGTTTTTTTTGGAAAAATGTCTGAAGATTGAAGTTACTAAATAATGACATTTTTTATTTACATTTGATTTGTTTACCGGGAAAGTCAGACTGGACACAGATCCATTTTCAATGGAGGCCCGGGGAGAAAAGCTCCACAGTGTGTTTATGACATACATTTCAAGTACAATAATAAAGGTGATACATACAGTATGTGAGAAATTAGTAAAAAAAAAGTAATTAAAAGAAATCAGATTATAAAAACAATTTGATGTTAAGCACAGTAATAAGGCTACATTACTAGCATGAGCATAGTAAACTAGGATGATTAACATTGCATTCAGCTCATAGAGGTAAAGTTGACTAATTCACATCTGGAAGAGGGAGGAGTGCCAGAGGGGATGAGGATGATGGATTAGTCGGGGTGTGAGCAAGAGCAGAGCCAGTGATTATTTAGGTGTGAGTTGAGGGCAGTTTTGAAATGACTGCATGAGGGTAGGGTAGTTAAGGCGGGGGGGGTTGTTCCAAAGTTTGGATATGGCGCCTTCTCCTGCTGTGTTTTTGGCTTTGATGATTTGGAGAAGATTCTTGTTGCTGAATCTTAAAGGTCTGGATGAGTGGTAAGGTTGGAGAAGTGTTTGAAGTGATGGGATATCGAGGGGGTGGTTTACAAATCTGTGAGCAAAGGAGAGTTGGTTCAAATGTAGGAGTTGTGGAAGTTCGAACCAGCCTAGCTCTCTAAGGGAATCACAGTGGTGGCTGCGGTAGGATGCTCCAGTGGCAAATTTTGCAGTTTAATTGTAGCATGCCTCAAGTTTGCTTAGGTCTGACTGCTTTAGGTTTGTTAGTATGGGAGATGCATAGAGCAAGGTGGAGATTAGTTGAGAGTTGGCTATAGAGATTTTAGCTGTTTTGGTGAGGAATTGGGTGTTTCTATATAATGCACCAAGGTTTTATGAACTTTCTTTATTGTAAGGGATATGTGGGTGTCAAACCTGAGATTGTTGTCAATCTCCACACCAAGTAGTTTGGTGTGGGTTGATGGAGAGATGGTGGTGCTGTCTTTGGCAAGAATATTGAAATTGGGGGAGCTTGGGGTAGATTTGGTGGGTTGAAAGATGAGGAGTTTGGTCTTATTCGGATTAAGTAGGAGCTGGGTGTTGGTTAGCCAGTTTTCTATGGATGAGAATGACTCCTGTGTGATTTGTTGGAGTTCTGTTAAAGTGGGGGCAGAGCATATGAGGGTGGAGTCATCTGCATACTGTATGAGAGAAGCCTGTTTGGTGGCAGTATGCAGGTTGTTGGTGAAGAGGGAGAATAGTAGGGGGCCGAGGATGGATCATTGTGAGACTCAGAGAGTAACTGGGAGGTGAGGGGATAGGTTATTCTCCCAGACAACTGACTGCTGGCGGCTGTGTAGGTAGCTGTAGAACCAGTTGGTGGCTGGCTTGGAGAAAGAGAGGCTGGAGAGTAGAAGTTTGTGAGATACAATGTTGAATGCCTTAGAAATTAGAGCTTAGACATACATGCCTTATGTATGCCTTAGACATACATTTTAGTTTCAGACTTTGTATCTTTCAGAAAATGCAGCTAACACACACCCTGTTATTCAAGCTACTTTCTAAGTTTAATAACAGGAAGTCAGGGACACATTACCTGTACAGACAGCAGACAGAAACAAATCTTTTTTTTTTTCTGACACAGTCTTTGCTGGCCAATACTGGCAGATTTGACTGACTAGTGTGAGACTCAACCTTAAGATGTTAAGCAGGGGTTACTTTACATTTCTTAAGGTCAGGTCTTGCCCTATAGTAGCGCTTGAGTAATTTGTCTTTTTCCAAACACTGTAGCGTAATACCACACTCCACACTCTACATAATTACATCACTCAGACACCTTTAGCAATAAAGCTGTAAAAGTCTTATTTAGTACAGGTTTTCTGGAAAATATGGCACCGTTAAAGCAGGTCATAGTTATTCCAGCTCATAAGGTAGTAAGTGATGGCTTATAACTTGAGCAAAATCTACACATCAATAGTAATACTGAGTCCACTAGCTACGGATTTGGAAATAATTATCCAGAGATTACTGTCTGACTTCTTCAATGCAATATGGTTTTAAATCTTAACATGATGCTGACACTACACCCTTTCCTGCACCACAGATCACACGTTATTGCCTCAACTTATGTACGCCCTTTAATATTGCTGGCATTCTAAATTAGTCATAGAATAAGGTGGTGTAGCATTGCTACTTCAGACATACAGCAGTTCCACAGCTAACAAGAGATAAGGATCCATGATCCGGAGGGATGAAACCCTGACTACAACCCAGCTGACCCGACTTCAAAGAGCCAAGAAGGAAGGAGTGATAACAGGTCGAATTTCACATTATCAAATTCATGGGATTGACTGTTTAAAAAATAGCAGACAGGCTGTTTTTACAGGGGGTAAGCTCCCTGCACCCCTCACCCCTCCACTAATTAGATATAACAACTCTGAGATCACACTACAGTGGGTAAATGGGCACGTTCTCTGATCCTCAATGTACTGTGCACTCAGTACAATTTGTTAAATTTTTAAAAAGTTAATCACATAGTCTCTCAATCATGTGAAATTCGACTTTTTAAATAGTTGAAAAATAGACCCAAAATACATATATAGTACATGTATATATATATATATATATATATATATATATATATATATATATATAGATACACAGACACACACACACACATATATATATGTATGCACATATATACATATATATATATATATATATATATATATATATATATATATATTTATGAGAGATTGCTTTAAACTGTAAAGCCTCTCTATGCTACCTCAACTTCTAGAACTGTCACAACAGGTATACATTACAGATCCAAAGTTTAGCCACACCTTTTCTCCGTCTGTGCTAATGACATACAGTAATAATAGAATGCAGTTATTCCACCCATTCCAATCTGTTGATAACCCTGCTCAATTATTTGACAAGCCCCTGACTTTACCATTATACAGGTATGCCTTAAAACAAGCATTCCATCTCTGCATGTTTGGCTAAACTCATGCAGCTCCTAGGGAGCAAACCTATCTCTGCACTTGCAGTGACATTTAAAGTACCAGCAGGTGTTGTACCTGGCTGCTATCACAAACCAGAGCTGATCTCCAATGAACATATCAAAAAGTGGTAAGCTAAACCAACTAACTTCTTCTTTTGTATCACCTAAGCAAACACTAGGGCCCCTGAATAAAAGATAAGGACAAACAAAAATATTCATAAATTATTTGGATCGATTGTGCTACCGTACCTGAATCGGTGCAACATGAAAAAGTGTGATGCTGCCTATAGCCAGCCAGATGTCCCACCGATTCACCAACAAGGCAGCTTGCTGAATGTGTAACAGCAACATGAAGGAACAGTTTTGTCCTGCTAGGTATAAATAATTTTCAGGTTCCTTCAGTACTCTTGCCAGTGCTGTCATATGAGACATTCCTACATATGGTCTTCCTCTGGTGTCATAAGAAAAGTCTACTGCCCATATAACAGATCTGGTGAATTGGCACAATATGTCTTCCATACATAAAATTTTACATTACCAGATCAGCAGTTCTCAGCCTTTTTTGATATTCAGAATCTTGCTTCATTACTAGAAAAAACAACCACGGCATATGTTACATAACTTCTAGCTTCACCATAAGAGAACCATCACTTGGGATGAAGGAGTAGGACAACTAGAACAAGAGTATCATGGAGAGGGGGATAAAGTTACCCTTGCTGAAACCAATGTATGAATATTATAACATGGAAGTAATGAAAGACAAATATAATATGTAATGCACAGCTAGGGGAGCAAATTCAAGAGATGATGAGCATCCAGTTCAAATGACTACTTAGAAAGAGAGAGTGAGAGACCACACAGACAGAGTGCAAAAGAAAGTTATCAAAATGATAAGCTACCAAAATAATTACAGCATGGAAGGGATGAGCTGTGAGTGACAGTTCTGCCTGTACACACTAATAAGATAAGGAAAAAAAGATACAGTACAGCTCTGACCCACCACGCTGCCAAATAGTAGTTGGTGATGTGAGAATGAAGACAGAGACTGGAAGGGAAAACAGACATACATAGCAGTTACACGGGGACGTCAAGATTCTCCAACACAATCCCATGATCTGTGGTATCGAATACAGCCAATAGATCAAGTAAGGCCAACATGGACCACAATATTTTCCCCTTCAACATAAGATCATTTACTACTGTTAGAAAAGCAGCATCATTGTCTGGGTCCTCATCTAACCCAAGACTGACAGGGGTCAGGGAAATAATGACATGCCTAACAGGAATACAATTGTATATAAACTACATAATAATCTTTCCTAACTAATGAAAGTTCAGAAGTAGGGTGAAACGAATGTCATGTACTTACCATAATGACAGATCCATGTTGTCTGTCTCTTTCTGGTTCACCCTGTGGATCTTTGGATGCAACACCAGCCAATTCTTTCAATCTTCGAGCTCACCAGGCTCCACCTCCTTTACCCACAGCTTCCTGATCCTAACCCTAATCCTCAGATCAAGTTTGCCCCATGACAATCACTTTCAACATATACTAAAACTTCCCTAATCAAGGAGGATTCAGGACTCCAAAAATAATTAACAGGCGACCTCGATTGCCCATTCATCACAGAAAGGGAAGTTTAACATACCAACAAAGTGGGGGAGTGGGGGGCTGAACCAGATGGAGACAGACAACACAGATCTATCGTTATGGTAAGTAACTAACTTTTATCTCCAATGTTGTCTGCTCCATCTGGCTTCAAACTGTGGGACAGAGTCCCCAACCACAAAAAATTCCTCAGGAGGAAGGAAGGAAAGACATTCCACAATACAGAAGAGCCAAAGGAAGCCCTGAACCTAGACAACGGTATCCAGCTTATAATGAGAGACCAAATGTGGTGACTCATCTAAGTAGCAGCTGCACAAACTTCATCCATTGATACTGTAGAAAAGAGAGCTGTAGAAGTAGCTATAGTCCTTGTTCATAGGTTGTACTTGAATAGGGTCAGTGAGGAGCTCTACTTCATGTAAAATGGAAGTTTGTTCCAGAGGAGTGGCAGTCTCTGGGAGACATACTGTCTCTCCAGCATGTTCTGTCAATGCCACAGGCTAGGTTAAGATCCCTATTCTGAGTGACTCTTGTGCCATAAGATTTATGTATGTGAAGCATATCCATCAGGGCAGGTAGGCCAGGCACAAGTCTTCTCTCAGCAGTCCCTTGTAGAATGACCCTTAGGTTTGTGAGGAGGAGTCTTGCCTTTCAAGGAATATGCAAAGAGAATACAATCAAATCCCTTCAGACACAGACTACCCTGGCCTGGATTTGGGAAAGGAGAGAAATAAATGATTGGATTTTCTAAGGGTTTTGGTATGGACTAAATAATATCTCAATTGCCTTTGCACGTCAAAACAATGCAGAAGGTATCTGCCTTTGTTGGAGAGATTGGGAAAAAAACACATGGAGATGAATATAACTTCTTCTTCTTTCGGCTTTTCCCGGTTTCGATTCACCACAGTGGATCACCTGTCAGCGCATGATTGGCAGTAGAGTTTTACGGTGTCGAGTTGCCAGCCCTGTGCCCAACCTTCCACAGAAGGCACACACATGCACACACTCATGCCTAGGGCCAATTTAGAGTGTCCAATACACCTATAGCATGTCTTTGGGATGTGGAAGGAAACCGGAGCACCTGGAGGAAACCCACATGACCACAGGGAGGACATGCAGACTCCGCACAAAAGGCACCCCAGCCGAGGATCGAACCGGAGAATCTCTTGCTGTGAGGTGACAACCATAACCACTGCATCACCATGGCCGCCCATGGAGATAATTATAACTGTTAAGGTTATTCTCAAAAATTATCATAGGCAGAAAAGAAAGGCTCATATGAAGCAAAATTCTGTCTTTATTGAACACCAAAAAAGGAGGAGATGAATCAAGAGATTGCAACTCTGAAACCCCCCTTCTGGAAGTAAATGCCACCAAAAACAAAGTCCTCCAAGACAAGAGCTTCAAGTCACAAGCAGCTGAAAGTTCAAATGGGCGGACCTGCAAGGACCTGCAAAACAAAAGGCAAATCCCATGAAGGAACTGGATCCCAAAGTGGGGGTGGAGCAAAAAAATACCTTTGAGAAATGCCTTGGAAATCCTGAGGCACATTATATCTGCCAGGGTGGAAATTAAAGATGCCTGCTAATTGTACTTTAATTGTAGAAAAACTGGAACCTCATTGAAACAACTCGGCAAGAAATTTCAAAACAGATTCTAGAGGAGCAGACAAAGGATTAAGTCCACAAGATTTCACCCAAAGTACAAAATATCTCCATTTACTGGAATATCCTTTTCTAGTAGACTGTTTCTGAGATGAAAACAAGATGTGAACTATGGCTTGTAAAAGCCTGGGATTTCTGTCCCTCAAGGGAACTGGAGGAACCATGTGGTTAACCTCAGGGTCAGAAAGTTGGAGGGTTCCAGGTTCACTGGATGAGAAATGAGATCTGGAATGGGATCCAGCTCCCAAGGGGGGGGGGGTACAAAAGAAGAGGCCAAAGGAAGGGGAAACCACATCTGACAAGGGCTAAAGGGTGCTATAAGGATCACAGTTGCTCTGCAGTGAGTTGCTTTCTGAAGAATTTTTACCATCAAGGGAACTGGGGGATAAGCACAAAGAAGCCCCAGGGGCAACACAAACACGAGGGTGTCCATGGGTGACTGTCACAGATGGGAAATTAAAGCATAATAGCTGCTGCACTTGGTGTTGGATGTGGAGGCAAACAAGTCATGACACAGAGTGCCCCAGCACTGAAAAGTCTGAGCTGGAACACTCAGATTTAGGAATCACTCATAAGGAGGTAGAATGCTCTTTCTGAGGCTGTTGACCAGAATGTTGGACTTCCCCAGGATGTGCACTGCCACCAGAAACTGCTGAGAAGAAATCACCTGTTGCCAAACCCTCATGGCCTCTTGACAAAGAGGATACGACCATGTTCCCCCTTCTTGTTGAGATACCAAACAAATTACACTGTCCATCTGTACTGAAATCAAACCTCTGGGAAGGGCATCCTGAAAGGCTTGCAATGCAAGTGGCACCACCCTCATCTCCAGAACACTGATGTGAATGTGGGCCTCTGCTTAGGACCAGGACCTTTGAAGCATCCTCCCTTCAAAATGCCCCTCCATCCTAGGAGGGAGGCATCTGTGGTGACCATAGCAGAGGGAGCTGGAAGAAAAAATGATCCCCCATTGGCTAATAAAAGAGACTGCAACTACCAATGAACATCATTGTGACACACCTACTTCAGCCATATAGGAAAATCCATGGGTTAAGGACAAGAAAGAGCACTGTATGGCCAGAGTCCACTGGAGAGCCCTCACATGATATCTGGCTAAAAGAACTAACCTTCTGTATGCTGCCATATGACCTTTGTAACACTGCCAGCCCAGCTACCTGGAATTTTGTAAGTAAGCATATGTCATTTGTGAATATCAACATGATTCATATGCCTGTCTAACAAATGTAAGAGAACTATATGTTATATGTATGTTAAACTACTGGTGCAGAAGTGTGTGTTGAACAGGGTTTGTACAGTACTGAGCTTCAAAGATGTGTCCACAGTGCATCCTAAATAGAACAGAAATGTATATAAAATATATACCTGTGCAAATGTATGTTTTAATAGTAGAAGCTGGAATATACAGAGTTAACTTACAAAACTTCAAGAAAATAAGTTGAAATTAAAGTGCTTTACGATTGTGTTATCTCTTAGTTTCAGTGAAGCAGACACAATGTCTAGAGCTAGATATTTTTCTATTGTCTTGGAGAGAAGTATTTGTTAGGTCTAAAATATAAAAGTGTTTATTTTTAACACAGAGATGTTAGTTTCTGTTAGCCTGGGAACTGAAGGCATGTGATAAAGAGTGATGCCATCCAAGTTGACCCAAAAGTAATGTTTGCTAATAATTTAAGAACTCTCTCAGAGAGAGACTTTGCATTTTGTATCTGGTCTTGGACCTAGAAACATCCATTCAGCACTTGTGCCTGCATGTTGCTCTGTAAGTAAGTTATTTAGGGCATAGTATCTTTTAGATATAGATAGGAATATAGTAAAGATTAGTTTAGATGTTTTCTGTATTTATTTGAGACTGTCCTGCAATGTCGTTTTATAGGTTTATAGGTAGGTACTAAGCTATTGGCCCTAGGGCCTATATAAGCCTAGCCAAAAAGGTACCCTAGCTTTCGCCACACAAGAAAATTATTTTCCTATGCCCCTGTCAAGCAGAGCCTCAGAAGTGATCACCAGGGTGACTTTCCTATTTCCCATCCAATCATCAAGATTTTTCTTGAAGAGTGCTAATGAAGAGCTTTGTTTGATATAGATAGATAGTTTGTTCCAGAGTATGGGAAGTCTCTGGGACAGGAATCTATCCCTCCAGCATGTTTTGTTTATTTTGGTGACAAGGTTTAGGTCCCTAGAGCGTGTAGCTTGGAGGGGTTGGGATTTCTTTAAGTGGAGCATGTCCAACAGCTCTGGGTTTGACATACTCTTGTATGTTAGGCAGGGATTGCCTCTGAGTAGGCGATATGTGACGGAGTAAAGCTGGAGTTTTTTAAGACGGTCTGCATAGGGCATCTGTTTGAGGCCTGTAATCTTCTTTGTGAGGTATTTCTGCGGCCTTTCCAGTTGTTGTAGACGTCTTGTGAGGTACATACCAAAAGGGGCGTTGTACTCAATAATGGGTGTAATGAGTGCCGAGTAGAGGGGAACAATGGCCTCTTTTTTCCTGGATGAGAAACCTTTTGTGATGAGGTGTGCCACGTAGAAGGATTTCCTGACTAATGTGGTGATGTGATTATCAAAGGAAAGACTGTTGTCCACCTGTATCCCAAGGGCTCTTATCACACTTTCAGTGTTAAGTAGACTACTGCCTATGTAGTAAAATATTTCCTGTGATTCTGGACTCTGTAGTTACTGTGCTGATTGAGTATTGTCTTTTTTATTTATTAAATATATTTAAACCTAACTTTGTGGCTGATATTTGTGAGACATAGTTAAGTTCTTAGAATACTTGCATATGTATTTGGTGACACTGTACAGGTCACTCCTAAATAGCCTTGCAAGTCTTGGTCACACTTGCCATTTGGATAATAGTAACATTACACAATAGGATTGGTCATCCTTTGATAAGGGCCTTAAAGTAGCTGATAACAGGCTCTGGTGGCAGTGATAACTACCTTAGAGTTTGGGCATAGTGAGGCATAGCTAGTAAACCTGTGCCATCCTTTCCAAGGTGTGTGTTTGTGTATAAATCAAATATCAAAGTGTGTGTGTGTGTGTGTGTGTGTGTGTGTGTGTGTGTGTGTGTGTGTGTGTGTGTGTGTGTGTGTGTGTGTGTGTGTGTGTGTGTGTCAGCTATGTGGGCAGGGACAGGAAGCACTGGTTAGACAGAGAGAGAGTGTTGGGAGGACTTGGCTTGGAATCCTGGCTAAGGACTCAGCACTATAGCTGTGCCAGTGGGTAAGTCTTACTGGGGATTTGAAGAAAGAGGGAGAAACCAGCCCCAGACTGACTGTGATCTCTGTGGGCTCTTAAGGGAAATTTTACTTTATTGTGTGTGTCCTTGTCATCCTCTCATTATGTACACCCCTCACTGTTGCCAGTGGTGAGGATTGAGGCTCCTTGATTACTGGGCCAGTGCCGGGGCATCACAACTTTCATAATTGCGTGAGCTGGAGGCTTTGAGGTTGCAAACACTGACAAGGCCTGAGCACAAAGGCTGATCACTCTGGAATTCGCAAGCCTGGCAATTTGCCTGACTCTAGCAAAGTGACAATCTGCGAACTCCAATACGTATACAGACTGTAGGCTTGACTTTGGGTAACTGACTGTAATACCTTAGTGATCACACAAGTTGGAGTAAGGTATCCCTAGTTGAGATCGACAATGATCTTGTGGGGGCAGTATGGAGCCATTCGTCAGGGTGAAGGAAGACCTGTAATCCTTCCAGCTGAGGTCAGGCTGAGAACACCACTATGCACTTGGTGAACACTTGGGGGTTGTGGTGAGATCAAATGGTAGGATCCTGAACTCTAACAATTATCTCCTAACTAGAAGTGCAGAAATCTCTTGGAGTGCCTGTCAATCTTGATGTGATGGTAGACACCCTTGAGGTCTATTTAGCACATCTCAAGATGGACTGTACAGTGACCATCCAGAACTTTTTCATGAACTGATTCAGTCTCCTTAGATCCAGAACTGGCCTGAGGTCCTTGCTCTAATTTGATATGAAAACAAATCTGAAATCAGGGTGAGGAGTGTGGAGTTGTGGGTAAGGGAGGCGGACCGTGGCGAGTTTGAAGTCTGAAGGAACTGGAAGGTGCTGGATCCAAAGGCCCACAGGATGAAGCCAGATGGAGTTAGCCTTTTTTTTTTTAAATTAGATGGAAACATCCCCATCTTCGATGAGGCATGCACAGTCCAAAATTAATTATCTAACATTTTCTTAATGGCAGAAGGAGACAATAAGTCTATCTAATCTACCCTTTAAGGGCATTTTCTGTATGACTTCCTAAAATGTACATACTACTCAAAGTGTGATCTGACTAGGTTCCTATGAAGTGGAAACACAGCATTTTTCCTTCTGAAGTCTATCAATCTGAGGGTCCACTCCTTCATTCTATCTGCTGCAGCCACCACCCTCTGCCTCCGACTCTGGGAAGCATTCAAGGTGGGATCATAATCCTCTGATACTATCCTTACTCTTTTTTTTTTTCCATCACTTCTTGCTTCTAGTTTATACTTCAAACTATTTTTGTGGCCCAGGTATAGTGTTTTGCACTAGGTACTCCAGTTTCTTTCCACATTCCAAGGTTATGATATTAGGTGAAGTGGTATTCCTCTAAAATGGTCATAGTTATCCATGGTATGTGAATGAGTGTGTGCACATCTATTTCTTGATGGACCAGAGTCCCACCCAGCTATGTTTTATGCCTTGTGGCCATTGTATTGCCAGGATATGCTCCAAATCCCCACCTGTGATCCTGAAGAGGATAAAATATTTATTGAAGCATAAATAAATGAATCTATGACTTGCTAACCTATACCTGATTCTAGAGTTATTCTGATTTTATTGATGGTGCGTGTGTGTTTGTGTGAGTGTGAATAGTGGTCCTAGTTCCTCAATTCAACACAATTATCAAAGAATTTTATCCAATCATAAAGGATAGCCAGAACAAAAACAGATGAAAAAGCAAATGGGGGGGGGGGGTGTTGGGAAAGTCATCTGCATAGCCGTGTGTTGCAGCTTTCAGGACTCAGCAGACCACAAGTTTCCTACCTAGAGCATCTTCCTGTATTAATAGAAACACCACAAGCTTTCACCCAAACTTATGAATGTAATATTTGGGGATAAGAATTCTAAGCAAAAGGGGGGCTTCCAGTATGGCACTTTGAATGGAAGAAGCAATCAAGACCTGCTCCCCTCCTGTAAAATATTTTGTTTGAAAGTGCTGTTTCTGTAGTTTCTTCAAGTACTATTTTTGAATGGCTTACATCTTCCAAGAGTCACTAGTGTTCTCAGAAGTTGAAAAAAAAAGCTAAAAAAATGGATGGATAAGACAGGGAGCTCCAGTGACAACTCTTGTTGGAAATTACCTTAGGTAAAATCAGGCAGTTAATAAGATGGATTACTATATTGCACACTTAGCAACTGTCCTGATTTTCATAGCATATCCATTTTTTTGCCTTATATTTTGGTCTCTTCCTCATACAATTTGTGTTTTTTTGGAAAAATCACTGAGGATTCAAGTCACTAAATAATGACACACATTTGAGTTCTAGACTGCATATCCTTCAGAATATGTATGCTAACACAAATCATGTTGTTCTAAACAACTTTTCTAGGTTTATAAGAGCAGTATTTAAAATTTGTCCCTATGTTTGGACCTTTGTCCCCCGATTAATTTAGGCTTTGTCCCGATTTCGTGTGCTAAGAGGTTTAGACGTATGCAGGAGCCAAAGCTGTTGACACAGAAGACACATTGACTGAATACTTGGATACCATCATGTTTCTTGAGCAATAGAACAAGCTGCTCAAAAACACAGCTGCAGTACTAGAAGCAGAACTTGAGCTGGCATATGACAAGTTGACAGACCAAGCAGATCATGCTAAAAGGAAAACTTTTGCTTGTTTGTCTGGAGTTTGGAAAATGTGGAAGGTCAGAACTGCCTGTTCTCCATCAAACAAATGCTATCTGCACGGACTGACTTGCAAGACTTTGAAAAAAAAAAAAAGAGACGGAATATATCAAATATTTCTGTCTGTCCATTTGAATCCTCACAAAAAAGCTGAGGCATATACTGATGTACTTGAGTCCTTTGCATTAAAAGAGCTAATGCTTTGAACTTTATAGAAGCCTGCTAAAATCTGTACAGCTGAGTGGTTGAGAAGAATTATAAAAATGATTACCCTTTATTAGCCAGGCAGAGACCACCTCAATTTTTGCAATTAATGCGTGAATGCAGGACCAGGAACATCTGTTTTAAATTGGTACATGGTATCTATTTTAAGGTTTGCCATTTATCCAGAATTAACAGTATTTGGAAAGACAAGAGGTGATCTAATTTATGCAGGGAATCCCAGTGCCTCAGAAAGACAGCCAGCAGCATGTGCCAGCTTCAACAATGAATAACCTAACAGAGGAACAACAGCAGAGAAGAAATGCAGTAACAGACGCATTCCATGTTTTTAAACAGATAATGCCATAAAAGAATGGGTGTCTTCAGCAGTGTGTGAAAGATGAATCTAAATAATTAACTAACCAACAGAAGCACAGGTTTTCATCAGCTAAGTATTGACTTCATAGTTTAATGATCAAATGATTTACAGATCTGGGACTTGGCACAGGTAAATACTGATGAATTCTGTACTGAAGGGGCTAGCATTCATGCACACTTACAGACTGGTTTAACAGATGCGCATACTGACATTTTACTTAATGAGGGACCATGCCAACTATGTTAGGAGATGCAGCTGATTACAGTAACCAGTATTGAATGGCTACCCATACTGAGTTAAGAAATTCATGTGTCACTGTAAGATGGCTCAGAGCTTCTTTGAACTGTGAGTTTTGGAGAAATACAATATTATGTAATTGTTTAAAGTCTCCTTTGTTCTTGCACCATCTGTGCTGCAGCAAGCTTGGAAGAAATGCAAGTTCTTATCTGTATATCACAGCAAACATGATGACTTTGCTGAGATAATTTAAATCCACCAATGTGATACATGAACATAAAAGATTAGGTGGTGAGAGCATACAGGCAATAAATTCCATTGAGGTGGTGACTGCAATGCTTTGCATGTGACTTACTGCACAATATTTAGAAATTCTTGTAATAATTAATCTAATGTAAGGAATCAAGCACAATAATCATTTAGCAGCAGAGTAAACTTGTATTTATAGCATGTTGTGAAGCTAAATTAAATGCATTGTAGCTAATGTTCCATTTCAGTTTTTACAGGAATCGTTGGAGGTTCAGGACTACTGAGTCTTGTGACCACCACTACTTGTCACTTCCCACCCTACAGGGTACCTCCCCCCTCTAGGAGGGTTATGCCAGTCATGTGTGGGTGAAATTACAAACACCCATCCAATTACCTAGGTCCCATTTGAAGGAAGACAGTGCATCTTACTGCTTTCTCTGCACAGAGGTAAGGCATACATCTCCACTGAGGAGCCTATAAGACACAGAAAACGGGGACAGAGCTTTAAGTTTTTTTTGTAGCTTAGGGAATTTAACTATGTGATTCTTTTTCTAAGAAACCTCTCTAGAGTATTTCTGTTTTATATGTCTGGTGAGGTACAGCTCACATCTGGTGGCATATTCTATAACTGGTCTGATCAGTGCTAAATACAAGGGAACAATAATCTTTTTGGATAAGAATCATCAGATTTATCTGTGGTGCATTTTTGCATTGCTATCTCTCCTTGCAGAAATAGTGCATTCAATAGTTCATGAACAACAGTAGCATTTCTTTTAATAACTGTCCCTGCTTATGTTAAATACTGTGTTTCTCTAAATAGTGTCCCAAAATCATGACTCACCCCATAAGCATAACGTCTAAGTTTATGAAAATTGTCACCATTTTGTCCTTTACTAATTTACATGCTTCAGTAATAGGTAGAAGTTCAGCTACTTGAGCAGATACATTTTTGATTAACTGTCCCATCAGGAAAATTTTATTTTGGGTACACACAGAAAAGGCTGCTAATACTGTGCCATCTTCGAACACAGGATTCATCAAAAAAATCAAGGTTTGGTAATGGAATGCCTTTCAAATCAGCTCTAGGAGGAAGGAAACTGCAAAATCATAATCATGTGGTTCTCCTTCATCAGCTGTGGGAATTAAAAAGGCAGGGTTAAGAGAGAGATGGCCATGTAATAATCTGTAAAGATAGGTTATTTATTCATTTAATGAATAAAAATAGTGTAGCTCCAGTACAATAAAGGCCGTCTTCCCTCTAGTTGTTCCTTGATTTCATAAATGAACCAATTCAAAAATTCAGTGCTCAAAGACTTTAGTGGTGCAACTTATACAACATAGAACATAAAAAATAAAAAGCTAGTCGGATTAAGCGCTTTCATCTCCCTTCAGAGACCTCATCAGAATCACAAAGAACATTTTCTTAATTTCTTTTATATCTTAACAGTAGAAATTTCATTGGCTGGCCATTACCATTTCAGTTATTCAATTGTTCAATAAAAAACGGCATACAGGATACTACAAATTTAAGGAAACATACCAGGATCAGTTCCTTATGTTGCATCTACAAACCAATAACTTTTCTGGTGCAATATTGGAAGGACAGCGGTAAAAATAATAGTATATATACACTTACATAATGTTGTACCTACGTATATATATTTATATAACAGCTGTATATACTTTCTGTGTATAGTTTAAAACAGTCTCTCATTTTTTTTGGTATAAAATAATTAATTACATGTAGGATGAATAAATACTTAAAATAAGGAAATAAAATACATTTCATGCATTTAAAAACTTCATTGTTGACCATCATGTAGTGGTATATAATTGTGTAAGTACATAAACATACATATAAATACATAAAGTACATACAATTGTGTGAATATGTATATATACTAATATAAAAACTAAAATCGAGTATTGTCCTTGATCTTTGTACTACACATTAGAGTGATTGTTATTAATTGCTTTTAGCATTGTGCCTTTTGGGGTCCGCAGAAAGTACTTTTAAAGCTGGAGTGATGGAAATATGGTCATTCATACCTTTTCCACTGCAAGCATCTAGCCTCAGTTGCCATATCATTTCCCTGAACTCCAACTTTGTCTCCCAGTCTCCACCTCTTTCAGATTGCTCTACTTCTTCAAGAACCCAAAACTTAAAATCAGCATCTTTGCATATTAAATTGCGTCTATAAAGAGCATTATTTTCATTTTTCCTATTAATATCTCTAATATGTTCATAAATTCTCTTCCTAAGATGGCATTCAGTTTTGCCTATATAATACCCCCAACATTTTTTACAATATACTAAATAAATCACTCCCTTTGAATAGCAACTGTAATATTTCATAGCTTTCAACGTCATTTCTAAACTGGGAATTCTCACTTCTTTTTCTCCTGCTATAAAGGGACATTGCGAACATCTTCCACATTTAAAAGTACCCTTCATCAAAACTGTACCCCCTAGATGTGTTTTGTTTTCCTTCTCTATAATATTTTTGACATTTTTATTTCTTCTAAAACTGTATCTTAGGTCATTTTGAAAAACATTAACCCTAGCTGGCATAGTTTTAAACATTTCCCACGTTTCGTTGATACATTTCCTGAACCATCCAATGCCCTTAAAGCATGTTAATGTTAAGTATGGTAAAGACATGACTCTATTTTCATTACTCTTTCTGTCATCACTCTCAATTTCAGTTCTACTATTTTCATTTTTTTTGTTACTTTGTAAGGGTATATATGTAGTTCCCCATCTCTCAATAACATATTCTTTCATAGGTTTAGTCAATTCAACTGGATAGCCTCTTTGGTGAAACATCCTTTGTACTTTTTCTATTTTATCTGATGTCGTTCTGGCTATCCGTATCATTTGCCCTTTAACAATATTCTTCTTTAGTTGATATGGGTGGTGAGAGACTGTTTTAAACTATACACAGAAAGTATATACAGCTGTTACATAAATATATATACGTAGGTACAACATTATGTAAGTATATATATATATATATATATATATATATATATATATATATATATACTATTATTTTTACCACTGTTCTTCAAATATTGCACCAAAAAAGTTATTGGTTTGTAGATGCAACATAAGGAATGGATCTTATTTTACCACTGGTATGTTTCCTCAAATTTGTAGTATCCTGTATTCCATTTTTTATTGAACAATTGAATAATTGAAATGGTAATGGCCAGCCAATGAAATTTCTACTGTTAAGATATAAAAGAAATTAAGAAAATGTTATTTGTGATTCTGATGAGGTCTCCGGAGGGAGATGAAAGCGCTTAATCTGACTAGTTTTTTTTATTTTTTTATGTTCTATGTTGTAAAAGTCGCACCATTAAAGTCTTTGAGCACTGAACTTTTGAATTGGTTTATTTATGAAATCAAGGAACAACTAGAGGGAAGATGGCCCTTATTGTACCGGAGCTATACTATTTTTTATCCATTAAGTGTTTTCTGGTTCTTTTTGGATTATTGGTTATTGGTGTGTGGTTCAAGTTCGAGGAGTCTCCCATTAGACTTGGAAAATTATAATAGAAAATCGACCAGCGACTATACTGCAAATAAAGCACTATGAACAACAGTACTTTACTTAATTAACTTATTAGGGTGATACAAAGCCATTCGCAGGCTGACAATCTGCTTCCGGATTCAGGGAACAAATTACCCTGTGCACAAAGCAGTCCAAGGGCGGCCGATGGGACAGAAGTGACGTCAGATGCCAGAAGTGAACCAAATGGTCACACAAGGAGAGGAGAAACCAGACAAAACAGTACTATGAACAATTTTAATTCTAACAACAATGGTTTTAAATCTAAAAAAGCCAATGTGCTCCGTGGGGCTGGCGCAGATAATATATATAACAACTACAGTAATTTGGACTTTAATGTGTGGCTTAACAATTCGTTTTCCAAAACGAATAGGCAAGCAGGTGGTGACCAGTCGGAAGGAACGACCTACAGAGATAAATGTAAGACTTTGAAAACTTTTTTAACTAGGTATAAAAACGTGGTAGTTGAAAATTGGTACTTCAACAAATGTTTAAAGGACAAAATTGTACCTAAGGGACTGAGGATTAACAAGTTCCCTAATAACATAGTTATTGACACTGAATTTTTTTAAAACTGTATGTGATATTTTCAATGATTGTGGGCTGGCCATTTTAAAAGTGATGATAAAATACAATGAATGGAAAATGGAACAAGATAAAAAAGAGATAGACAGGTTGTATGGTGAAATAAATGAAGACCTATTGTTTACTATGGATGAATACAAAAATATGTACTACAGAGTACTGCAGGATGTTGATAACACTGCTACACGTAGTTACAACAGGAAAATTTCTAAATTAGAGAGAGACTTAAATGAATACCATTGTGGAGTAGCTTATAATAATGAACAGAGGAATGTTAGAGGGCAAAGGAGGTTTGGTGATGGATAAAATTACCCCTATCAATACGATTATGATATTCACAGAAGTAGAGAAACTAGTGAGTATAATGGGCAAAGTGAAAATTATCACTATACACATGACAACAACAAACACATAAATAATATGGGCAGCAACACTAACGAGAGAGTCCTTTAGATAGGGAGGGACCGAGGAGGTCCGAGAGGCTATGGAATCGGGCCCAATTACCCTCTTATGCCCAGGTAACGAGCAATTACCAGTACAACCAGTATGGGAGGAGAACATACAGGTAGTGGAGGTGGAAACTGACAATACAAAGTTAAGAGGCAATATTGAAGGACAGATTTCTGACTATGATAAACAAGGAATTTTTATACATACTTCTAATAATTTTAATATATTTAATTATACAGATATTAATATTAATGAAACTTATTTTAAATTATTTATTAAGGGGTTTACCTTTTTTCCCATAAAGAAACCCAATATAGAAAATATTTTATTAGATATAAAGATTTTTACTAGAAAATTAAATTTTATACACATGTTCAAGGATGAGAAACTAAATGGAAATGAGAATGTGTTGAAAAAACAGAGCTTGTACAACCCCCCCCCTTCACCATGATATTTTGAATTTTGAGAACTGTGTTTCAAAGAGAACTAGAAATGAATATAAACAGGATAATAAAAAACAGACAAGTAATTTAACTAACGAAGAAAGTGAACTACTCAAAGAATTGAGTGGCAATAGCAAAATCAGGGTAATGAAACCTGATAAAGGAGGTGGGGTTGTACTTATGGATCAATGGGATTACACAAATAGAATGCTTGAAATTTTAAACAAAGACAACTGCTATGCATTGGTCTCTAAGAATGAAATTAATATCTCATATAGAAAAACAGATTTCATACTAGAGGACAACCTACTACAGGGTTTAATTGACATGGATTTGTATAATTTTTTGAAAGTACACAAACCAGTTATTCCAGCTATATTTGGTATACCAAAAATACACAAATCCATTGTTAATCCACCAATGAGACCTAATGTGTCCTCGCAAGGGTCAAAAACACAGCCTTTAGCTATATATGTAGATACAAAACTGAAGAGATTTCACACAAAATATCCACACATTTTAATTGACTCTTGGGATTTTTTGAAGAAAATAGGAACAGATCCATATGGGGATGAAATCAGGTTTATTACAATAGATGTGAAAGATTTATTTTCTGTTATTCCCCACACTGAGGGTTTAATATGGTTTGAGAAGATGTTGGTGGAAATGAATCTCCTGACGGCTGATGAATGTAAACTAGTACTAGAAAGTATGGAATTGTTACTAAAGAACAATTATATATTTTTTTCAAGGAGATTTCTACCATCAGAAGGATGGGGTTGCTATGGGGTCTGCATGTGCGCCTATATATGCTAATATTATTATTCTCTACTGGGAAAAACAATATTTATTTTGATCTGAATTTTATGAATATATCAAAAGTTATTACCGCTTCTTGGACGATATTTTTATTTTATGGGAAGGTTCTGAGAAAAAAATAGATGAATTTATGTATTTTATTAATCATAGTACCACATTTTTACAATTTACTCATGAAATAGGTACAGATGAAATACATTATTTGGACATTAACCTAAGAAAAGATTATAATGAGAAGACCTATAAGTCCAACATATATAGAAAAGAATATCACTCTAATGCATACTTGCATTATGAGAGTGACCACCCATATCAACTAAAGAAGAATATTGTTCAAGGGCAAATGATACGGATAGCCAGAACGACATCAGATAAAATAGAAAAAGTACAAAGGATGTTTCACCAAAGAGGCTATCCAGTTGAATTGACTAAACCTATGAAAGAATATGTTAGAGAGATGGAGAACTACATATATACCCTTACAAAGTAACAAAAAGAATGAAAATAGTAGAACTGAAATTGAGAGTGATGACAGAAAGAATAATGAAAATAGAGTCATGTCTTTACCATACTTAACATTAACATGCTTTAAGGGCATTGGTTGGTTCAGGAAATGCATCAACGAAACGTGGGAAATGTTTAAAACTATGCCAGCTAGGGTTAATGTTTTTCAAAATGACCTAAGATACAGTTTTAGAAGAAATAAAAATGTCAAAAATATTATAGAGAAGGAAAACAAAACACATCTAGGGGTACAGTTTTGATGAAGGGTACTTTTAAATGTGGAAGATGTTCGCAGTGCCCCTTTACAGCAGGAGAAAAAGAAGTGAGAATTCCCAGTTTAGAAATGACGTTGAAAGCTATGAAATATTACAGTTGCTATTCAAAGGGAGTGATTTATTTAGTATATTGTAAAAAATGTTGGGGCTATTATATAGGCAAAACTGAACGCCATCTTAAGAAGAGAATTTATGAACATATTAGATATATTAATAGGAAAAATGAAAATAATGCTCTTTATAGACGCAATTTAATATGCAAAGATGCTGATTTTAAGTTTTGGGTTCTTGAAGAAGTAGAGCAATCTGAAAGAGGTGGAGATTGGGAGACAAAGTTGGAGTTCAGGGAAATGATATGGCAACTGAGGCTAGATGCTTGCAGTGGAAAAGGTATGAATGACCATATTTCCATCACTCCAGCTTTAAAAGTACTTTCTGCGGACCCCAAAAGGCACAATGCTAAAAGCAGTTAATAACAAGCACTCTAATGTGTAGTACAAAGATCAAGGACATGTTAAAATACAGACACATGTATATAGATTGGGGGAATTTTGTTAATATAATATATTATAATATACATTTTTTAAGGGTAGGTGAACTAATAGGTATTTATTTATTTATTTAATTATTTAATTTTTTTTATTTACTTGCTTATTCATCTATTTACACAAATATTTAATATTCAATTTGGGTTTTAATACTCAATTTTACTTTTTATATTAGTATATATACATATTCACACAATTTTATGTACTTTATGTATTTATATGTATTTTTATGTACTTACACAATTATATACCACCACATGATGGTCAACAATAAAGTTTTTAAATGTATGAAATGTATTTTATTTCATTATTTTAAGTATTTATTTATCCTACATGTAATTATTTATTTTATACCAAGAAAAAATGAGAGACTGTTTTAAACTATATACAGAAAGTATATACAGCTGTTATATAAATATATATACGTAGGTACAACATTATGTAAGTGTATATATACTATTATTTTTACCGCTGAGCTTCAAATATTGCACCAGAAAAGTTATTGGTTTGTAGATGCAACATAAGGAACTGATCCTGGTATGTTTCCTTAAATTTGTAGTATCCTGTATTCTGTTTTTTATTGAACGATTGAATAACTGAAATGGTAATGGCCAGCCAATGAAATTTCTACTGTTAAGATATAAAAGAAATGAAGAAAATGTTGTTTGTGATTCTGATGAGGTCTCCGGAGGGAGATGAAAGCGCTTAATCCGACTATTTTTTTATTTTTTATGTTCTATGTTGTATAAGTCGCACCATTAAAGTCTTTGAGCACTGAACTTTTAAATTGGTTCATTTATGAAATCAAGGAACAACTAGAGGGAAGACAGCCTTTATTGTACCGAAGCTACACTATTTTTATTCATTAAGTGTTTTCTGATTCTTTTTGGATTATTATTTATTCATTTATTAATTGCCTTTTGATTACTGGCAAATTCCGACTGGGTAGAAGCCCATTTTCAGCAGAGGCCCAAGGAAAAAAGCTCCAAATTATTAAAAAACATTTTAAGAACAATAATTTTAAAATCTTCAAAGATAAAACAAAACCATCTGCAGTTTAAATAATTACAACAAATTAATTAGACATAATGTAAAAACATTGGTTAAAAACCGATACTAGGTATATGACAATAATTTAATGTTCAGAAAAATGTTAGTTTGTGGAGAAAGTAAAAGTAAGTTAGTCTAATGCAAATAGGAATTGCAATATGAAGTGGGGGAAAACAGGCTTATGGTATATTTAGAGAGAAAGTCAGGGAAGAGAATTAAGATAGCAGTAAGGAAGTAAGTGAAGAAGGGAGAGGTAAGGAAATATAAAGAATGAAAAGATACTCGTTCATAATTAGGAATATAATTTGTCCTGGATTTGAACTAGAACAGAGCCGGACTTTAGCTAATTAGTCTTTCAAAGTGGTTTTGAAAGATGAGAGGAAGAATATAACCCTGATGGATACAGGTAACGAATTCCAGGCCTTAGCAACCTTGTACAAGTACAGACAATGCCCAGCAGATTTGCTAGGTTTGCAGACAGACAAGAGTTTTTGGTCACTGGATCGTAATGACCGACTGGGAACATAGTTGTGTAGAAAGTTTAGTGCTGGGCAGGCAGATGGATGCTGGATAATTTTATAGGTGGTAAGAAGTTGTGTATATGTTAGTTGAGGTGGCAGTTTTAACCAATTTAGGGTTTTCAGTGCTATACAGTGGTGAGTTCTGAAAAAGGTACGTACTGCAAATTTAGCAACTTTGTTATAGCAGTATTCAAGTTTAAGTTTTTACTGAAGTCTGGAGGTTAATAAGGATGGGTGCGCTATAAAGAAGAGTGGGGAGGAGAAAAGTATTTGCAAGTGTAATTTTAGTTGCGTCAGAAAGTTTTTGGCTCTGTAATGCATCCCTAATTTTTGATGAGTTTTTCTTATGCAATTTTGTACATGCAGGTCAAATGCAAGATTTTCATCCACTGTCACCCCTAATAGTTTGCTATAAGAAGTGACTTCAATGGTTGTATTACCAAGAGACAAGACTTTAAATTTTGTTTTTTCATGAGGGAGGGATTCAGGGAAAAAAGCAGTAGCTTGGTCTTTTTGGGGTTGAGCATGAGTTGTGAATTACAAAGCCATGCTTCAGTGGCTGTTAAAGCTTCCTGAGCAATTTGTGTGAGGTGCAACATGTCAGATGTGCAGATGAAAGTGGAATCATCTGTGTACTGTATTAGGGTGGCCTATTGTGCGGAAGTATAGAGGGTGTTAGTGACAATTTTAAACAGGAGGGGACACTAAGGCTAGATCCTTGTGGTACACTGGGGATGCCTGGGAGGTAAGGACAGTGTGTGGAGTGCCATTTTACTGATTAATACTTATTGGACAGGTAGCTTTTAAACCACAAAAGGGTGGGCTGAGAGAGACTTAGTAAGGACATGAAGTAGAAGTTTGCTGTGACGAACTGTGTCAAAGGCTTTAGACAAGTCTAGAAATAAGGAAGAGACCAGTTTGCCATTACCTGTAGCTTTACTTTCAGTATCTATATAGTTTACAAGGGCCATGCTAGCACTATGTTAAGGACAGAAGCCATGTTGTAGAGGGGATGAGTTTTTCCTGCAGGAGATAATCTAGCAACTGTTTTTGAATACGTTTCAAGTGTTTTGATTATTCAAGATTCAAAGAAACTTTATTGTCATTTAGGATGACACAAGTGCAGCCTAAATGAAATTACAAATGTCAGCTGATGAGAGAAATGCATGCAAACAACATGAAGAATAAGAAAGAAAATAACAACAAGCATGACATGCAAGAGGTAGTTCACATTGCATAAACACACTCAATACCCATTATGCAATGATAAATAATAAATACCCACCACAAAACCCTTCATCATTAAGACAGAGAATAAAGAGAGACTAGTGAATAGCAACTGTCTAGTTACCGTATTGCACTTGTTAACCTTAGATGTGACTCAGTATACCTATCATATTGTGTAATAGTAAAACTGGCGGTAAATGCTCAGAGAAGCAGGATTAAATAAAAAAAAAAGGGGGCGTCAATGTATTACGTATTATGGTTGGTGGCTGGGTTGATAACTCTCACAGCTTTAGGATACAAACTGTTTCCTGAATCTGGTAGTCCTACAGCGGAAGCTGCAATACATCCTTCCAGATGCAAGTTGTGAGAACGAGTTGTGGACCAGATGGGTCAAATCAGCTAGTATTTTGTATGTTCTCTTTCTTGCTCTTCTAAAGAAAAGCTCCTGAATAGTAGAGAGGTTTGTGCCTAAGATGTTCTCAGCCACCCACACCACCTGCTGTAATTTCTTCTTCTCAGCAGCTGTGCAGTTGCCAAACCATGCTATGAAGTTGCTAGTGAGGATGCTCTTGATAGTTCCCCTGTAAAAAGTGGTAAGAGCACATAATGAGACCCTGGCCTTTTTGAGCTTTCTCAGGAGGTGAAGCCACTGTTAAGTCTTCTTGACTACATGGTTGGTATTAACAGTCAAGTAGAGGTCATTTGAGATGTGAAGACCCAGGAACTTGGTTGTTTTGACTTTCTCTACTAACTCCCCTTGTTTAATGAGTGGCTGGTGAACTGTTGACTTTCTCTTGAAGTCCATAATAATTTCTTTGGTCATATTAATATTCAGGTCCAGATTGTTCCTGTCACACCAGGCAAGCAAAGTGTTCATCTCATCCCTGTAGTTATGTTCATCCCCACCATTAATGAGACCCATAACTCTGGCATCATCAGCGAATTTTATAATATGATTTGAGTTATGTTTTGCAGTACAGTCATGGGTGAGGATGGTAAAGAGTAAGGGGCTGAAGACACCCAATATTCACGACTATGTGTTGAGAGGTGTTGTTTCCAGCGCATGTCCATTGGGGTCTACCAATCAGAAAGTCAAGAGTCCATTTACATAGGTGCTGATTTATCCTGAGTTTCACAAGCTTATCCACCAGTTACATCATTATCACAGTGTTGAACACAGAACTCAAGTCAATGTACAGCAACCTTACGTAATTGTTCCTCCTTTCTAGGTGTTTTAGGGGAAGGTGTAGTGCAACTGATAACACATCTGCAGTCAGTCTATTTGCCTGGTATGCAAACTGGAGTAGATTGAAGCACTTAGGCAGACCCGCAGACAGATGTTTCTTCACAATCCTCTCAAAGCACTTCATGACATTTGAGGTTAAGGTGACCGGTCTAAAGTCATTGAGGCAAGAAGGTTTGGCTTCTTCGGAAGTGGGACAATACTTGTTTCCTTGAAACATGAAGGAACTTTCTAAACAGCAAGGGATGAGTTGAAGATGGTTGTCAGTACCAGACATAACTGATCAGCACACCCCTTCAACACCTTGTCAGGTATGTTATCCTGTCCGGCAGCCTTCGTACAATTCATCTTCTTAAGCTGAAGTCTCACCTCCTTGGAGTTTAAGGTGAGCACTATCTCCTCTTTCTCAGTGTTTGTTTTAGAAGGTACGGTAGTAGTGTTCTCCTCAAATATACCAAAGAAGGAGTTCAGGTCATTTAGGAATTCCAAGCCATCATCACACTGGGGCGTTTTGGTCTTAGAATCCATGAGCTGCTGTATCCCCTGCCACAGGCTTTTTGTGTCCCTCATGTCTTGGAAGCGGATCTGAATTTTTTGCCCATACTCCCTCTTTGCCTCTCATGCCCTTTTTCAGATTTGTCCTGGCCTCCTTGAGCCTTTCTTTGTCATTTGCCTTGAAGGCTGTTTCTCTTTCCCACAGTAGCTCACAGACATTCTTGGTGAGCCAGGGCTTCTGATTAGCTGTTATAGTGATGGTTTTCATGGTGGTTACATCCTCCATGCATTTATTTATGTAGGCAAGAACTGATTCGGTATAGGTGTCTATGTCTAACTGGAGACTGTGCATAGCTGCTTCTTTGATGACCTCCCAGCAGGTGGAATTGAAATATTCTTGATGGCAATCTACGGAACACTCCTGCCAGCCTCTGATTTGTTTAGTTGTCGTTTTTTCTCTGATCAAAGTCATCTTATAGGTAGGCAGATAAGATTGCTATAGGTCTAAAGTTATTAATGTCTGTTGAATTTCCTCATTTGTGCAGAGGGATAATGTGCGACTTTTTCCAGACAGACTGTACTTGAGATTCCTGGAATGACCTATTTATAAGGACTGAGACAAGATAAGCAATACTACTGGCTACTATTTTTAGGTACTCGCTTGGAAGCTCATTAGCTGAAGAACAGTACAGTTTAAGTTTGTTTAACAGTAGTTTTATATAGGATGTGGGCACAAGTTTGAATGTGGTGTTGTATCTCTGTTGGGCAGGGTTGGGATTAGACCTTTGTTAGAGATGTTATACTATCTATAAAATAAGAGTTGAACTGTATTGCAGTTTTGAGTGGTGATTTATCAGGAGAGGGGTTTGGGTTGAATTTATGGCAGGGATGTAAGATTTCTTTAATGGATGTTCAAATTTTTTTAGGGCTGTGTTTAGTATTATTCTGAAAGTTATTATATTATAGCTTTTTGTCTATATTTATTTGCTTTTTAGTACGGTTGTGAAGCATTCTTAAGTTTTTAAGATATTAAGGTTTTATATTTTTGCCTTTCTTTCCATGCTTTTTCCTCTATCCTGCATTAACATTCTACTCTTTTTGGATTGCCAGACTGCATTATATGTTTTCAATCTCTTCCTTCTAGCAAGTGCAAGGCTATTTAGGATATTTAGAAAAGTTGCATAGAATTCAGTTACAGCACTGTCTAAGGGGAGGATTTTCAGGAAGTTCCAGTTAATAGATGATGATGTAGTAAAGAACATTTTTGAGTTAAACTTGGAAAGGTTACGTGATGTTTTATACATATGCTGTTTAACTGGATATGTCAGATGTCTGGTCGTATAGATTGGGAGTTGAGAGTCTGACATTGTATCTGTGGTGCAGTATTTGCTAGAATCTGATACTTGCATCCAGTCTAATAGAGAATTTATTGTGTTGCTATAATCTGTGGGGCCAGAAAATTAGTTGTGTGAAACCATATAAGTTCATGCTAAATGTAGGGAAGTTGGAGTTTGTGTCCAACCAATTAACATTCACATCACCTAGTAATATTTTTTCTTCAAGAAATGTTATGGATATGTAAGATATCTTCCAGTATAGCTGTACTGTAACCAGGAAGATATAAAAGACAGTCATTTTGTATTTTGAGGAAAGCAATAAGTTCTGCTGAAATGAATTTTGGTGTTGGCTTGCTATAAGGGGAAATGTGGTAGGTACTGGGAAATATTACAGCAATAACCGATGATACGAGTGTGGTATATTGAAGATTTACCCACGGTTGAAGTGATTAAACAAAGCCAACTGTGGGTAAATCTTCAATATACCACACCACAGAGTTGGTTACTGCTATTATACAATGACAGTAATTAAAATAAAATACTTATTTTTCTTAAATAATGTCTTTACATGACTGCTCCTTGGTGTTCTTCCTCTTTCATTGGATATCCTACTGCTTTTTTGATGTATTGCTCATGGATATGGGACTTTTGTTCCCAAGCTTACTTACGCAGTACATCAGTGCTTTGGAAAGGAAGCAATGGAGAAAGATCTATGTTGTTCCCTTTTTTTTTTTTTTTTTTTTTGTAAAATAAGGTAGAAATTCGAACACTTTATAGGTATGAGAGAGACAGGATGGAGAAAAAAAATAAGGAAAATCAGGTAAGTTTCTTTAGTTTTGAATAATGTATCTGATTTTCCATGCTGTCTCTTTTATCCTCCGGACTGTCTGGATTTCTAATTTTATTTATTTACTTATTTTTTATGGTGAAGAAAACTTAAAAAGCTATAGCATATAGTCATTAAAAAAAGTCCGAGTGACCGGGCTTTTTTACATTGGTATATGCTTGAATTACAATGGGCACGTAGGTTGGGCTGACCAATCAGCATGCTCGTTTTTGAATGTTAATGGCCAGTCATTGTATAATAAAGTGATACCACCACCTTTCCTCTTTTTATTGTCATTATGGATGATATTACAGCCAGGAGGTACAACTTCAGAGTTGTTTATGCTGGGTTTAAGCCAAGTTTCAGTTACAGTAGGAACATCAGGCTCATGTTGGGTAATCCACGCATGTTGTTCTGCAGTCTTATTTCTTATACTTCTAACATTTATTGCAGCAAAAATTAGATCTGGTTGGGGATTGTCTGTTTTTGAGTTACAGAAATGGGGCCACAATTAGGATGTACATCTCCTCCAAGAAGGATTTAGTATATTGTGGAATTATGCATACTTATTTTTGGACAGGATCCTTGCACTTAATTTTGTTTTGAGCTGAAGTGCAGTTTATCAGTCTATATTTGGAATAAAGCTGAGGGGCAATATTAAATAGGTTTGGTGAAATGTGTAGAGAGTGTAAAGAGGAAGTATGGATAGATGGTTAGGACAGAGTTGCAGAGATGTTGCAATATATTATTGAGTCACAATATGAAGAAAGATGGCACAGTAGGAGAAGAAGAATAGCAGATAAGCTGAAGTGTAGCATAATTAAGCACAGGAATCAGTATTTTGTAGATGGCATGTAGCGAGGAAGTAGCAATAAAGAAGAAAACAGAAAGTTACAGGACAGTAGGAGATTCAGTGATACTGGATTCTGAAAGATGGAAGAGGACAGGTATGGAGAGAAGTATTTTCCATAAAAGAAAAGAGGTAAGTTGTCACGGTATCTTCTCTAGAATGGAATGAATAGAGGGTATTAAAGGCTAGAGTATAATAATGTATTAAAAATAAGAAGAAATGTGTGTTTATGTGGGAAAAGAAAAACATACATTGTGGAATAGATAGGTACTGTTAGGGAGGGTTGTGATTATAAATGGATATAGTGCAAAGCACTAAGTAAAGACAAATCATATTTAGACAATCATGCAGCAAATAAATATCACATTTTGTTTTTTAATAACAGTGCCTCTATGGAATGAAAAGCTGTCACATAAGTCTTGTGTCCGAGAATAAAAGGCAGTCTCCATTTCCACCAAGCATGCCACTGTGGCCACCGCCCTAAGGCAGTGTGGGAGGGCTGCTGCTACTGGATCATGATTTCTACTGAAACAAGCAATAAGTCTAAAGCTATCATTTTCCACTGCGCTAATAATTCTAATGCTACTTTATTCCTTTCACAACACAATAGAAAAATAAATCTTTTTGAATAATCTGGCAATCCAAGAGCAGAAGGGTTTAAAAGTAAATTTTTTAATTAAACAAAAGCTTGTTTGTGGTGTACTTACCAGGGCAGTAAATCAGAAGTATCTTTCTTTAATAATTCTAACAATGGTTTTACTACTTCTGCATTATTAGAAATCTATTGTTGTCAGTAACCTGTCAGTCCCAAAACAGCCCACAAGTGTTTTAATGATGTAGGTCATGGTGCCACTTGTATAGCAGTAATGCATGATGGTACAATTTATCTAGAACCTACTGAAATAAGGTGTCCCAGGTATTGGACTGTGAGTTCCATAGTTATAATTTTCCTCTGTTAGCTTTACTTTGAATCCTCATTCTGCTAATTTAGTTAAAAGAAAAACACTATCTTATCTGAGAACTTCTGGCTAAAAGCAAATCATCTATGTATTGTATTAATGTAGATTCATTTGGATATTTGACTTTTGTCTGTTTTTCATCTCCCTACAGAAGGAAGTAGGTGATTTTATGTATCACAGTGGCAATCTTGTACATTTATATTGCTATCCTCTATATATAAAGGCAAACAAATACTGAATATCTGGGTGAATAAGGATGGAGAAGAAAGCTGGGGAAATATATTTTATTGAAAATGTAGTAGTAGTAGTAAGTGGGATAGGACTTAATATGGTGGCATGGTTAGGAACTACAGGGAAAGTCGATATGACTAGTGCATTAAATGCTTCTAAATCTTGTACAAATCTATAAGTATTTTTTCCTAGTTTCTCAAATGGCAATACAGGTGTACTGCATGAACTTTTGGTTGTGACACATTCCTTGTTGGAATAATGCAGAAATTACAAGTTCAATTCTTTTCTCTGCCTCATTTGATAAAGGGTACTGAACTACCACAGGCATGCACTCAGAAGGTTTTAAACCTAGCTTTACAAGTTCAGCATTTTTTATGAACCCTACCTCATTTTTGCGAGTAGTCCAGAGTTGTGTAGAGACAACTTCCCATCCTTGCAAATCAGTGACATCTGTTCTGATGTCACTATAGCAAAAAGAGTCTTTGTCTCCACAATTATATGGTGAATACACACTTAAGGGAGAGGGTTCATTTGGTATACCAAGGAAAATTTGATGTGGAATACAGTAAACAGTGCATCATACTTTGCATAATAAATCTCTACCTCAAAGGTTTAATGAGGCTGTATTTCCTACAATAAAGGCATGTGGTTCTTTAAGCATACCAATATGAATAGGAACGTGCTTTGTTTCTAGATAGTCCAGAGGGACTTCAGACACTACCATCCCTGAAGTGTTTTCATGGAAAGTGGGAGATTTTCAGCATTTGCTGAAATAATCCTAGATTTAGTTGCTCCTGTGTCAACAAGAAAGGGAAGAGAAGAGTCTCACACTGTGATATTAACTAATGGATCCTCTTGGTCAACTGATACCAAGGAAAAGAGCTGTGGTTCCTGTTCATGGTTGTCCTAATAATCTTGTTGCCATGCTGGTGGACACCAAGCAGAACTCAAAGTCACTGTGTCTTTCTGCCAGCTGTGGTGCTTGGACATTCAGCAAATTTGTCTGTTGGAAAGATGACCTTATCTGTGAGGAAAGTGGGCATTCATTACACCAGTGTCCAGCTTTTCCACAATTAAAACAATGATTAAAGTGTTGTTCATGCTGTAGGGCTTGTGGTAATGTCGATAGGTAAAAATGTTGTTGATACTGTTCTGGGGCTTGTGGTAAGAAGAATCTAAATCTATTTCTTCCTTATAGGTCATAGGTGTTTACTAGGCCATTGACCACAAGGGCCTTTTTAAGCCTAGCCATGCATCCCAAATCTCTGACAAGTTCTGATACCCTTGATAAATATAAGTATGGGCCTGGGAGACGAACCATTTACAGTTTACCTGTTTACATTAGAGACAAGTGCCAAACCAGGAATGAATTTTCTGTTTCCCATCCAACTGTCCAAGTTACACTTGAATTGGATTAGGGAGGAACTCTGCTTCACATGGATGGGGAGCCTGGTCCATAGATGGGGTAGTCTCTGGGATACATATCTCTCTCTCCAGCAGGTCCTATTTATATCACAGGCAAGGTTTAAGTCTTTAGAAAAGGTAATTCTGGTACTGTTTGTTTTGTTGATATGCAGGCGGTCCATCAGAGTGGGGTCTAACAATGCCCTGTATGCCAGGCATAGATCTCCCCCTCAAAGGCTGTAGGAGACGGAATATAGGGTTAGGGCCTTGAGGCAGTCTCTGCATAGTTCATATTATTTACGCCCCGTTTCTTTTAGTGAGGAACCTCTGTGGACATTCCAGTTGTCGGATATGCCTGATTAGGTACATACCGGGGGCATTAAACTCAATGACAGGTCTGATGAATGCCAAATACAGTGGAACAATGACTTACTTAGACTTAGATGCCATACCTTTGTTTATAAGTTGCGCAACATAGATTGATTTCCTCACCACTGTAGACATATGATGATCAAAGGCTGGACTACTATCTACAGTATGTGTATCCCTAAGTCCCTGACTATTGGGGTCAACTCTAAGGGGTGTGTTGTCAATATGACAGCTACCAGGGATGGATGACTTCCCAAAGGATACTATTATGCATTTCTTGGCATTTAGTTTTAGTCCATGACTCTGACACCAGCTGTTTGTCTGTGTCAGCCCCTCCTGGAGAACATTTGTGTCTTTCTCCACAATTCCTTCTCCCCCACCCCCATCCTGGTGAATCAGTATTGAAATGTTGGAGATGGACATTTACCAATTATTTTGATGATCTTTTTCCTCTAACTATATCGTCTGCCAGGTCCACTTTTATATCTCGAAATACTGAAATCTGAAATTTCAGTATTTCGAGACCATAATGTCAAAAGTGCAGTTTTCCAAAACAGCACTATGTCGAAACTTAGTATCCTGAATGTACATTAGGTGTAGTGTGGTATGTATGTGATTGGGTACTGTCCCTAAGGATATTGTGTTATGGCGGCCGATGTTCGTTTATGTATGGAGATTAAGGTAAGTGTTCAATTTTTAAGGGTTTTGGGTATAAATGTGTTTGTTTTTAGTTTTTGTAGGGCATGTGAAGTGTAGATTGGGGTACGTAGCTGAGACTGTATGTGTGTGAGTGCTGTATATGGGGATTTTAGTATTATTGTAGTATGTGTGGGTGTTGTTAGTGAGTCTAAATATCACCACAATGGGAGTTGTAGGGCAGGTAAGAGTGTGTTTGTGTTTTTGTATATTTTTTGAGTTAGTACGACCTCTGAGTTGGTAAACTAGGAAGGGTGCGGTGTTTCCGATTGCAGTTGGGTGTTGTTTATGTTGTGTTTTGGGGGAAGGGTTGTATTTTTTTTTTGTTTTATTTCTTTCGATTTTATGAGTGTTCATGATTGTGAAGTTTTGTATTTATGAGCTTTCAATGTTTTAGTCCCTAAATACTGAATTAGAGATTTCAGTATTTCGAGATATAAAAGGACTCAGTCTGTCATATTTTGTGCTTGATTAACAATTTCAGGAATACCTATGCTTGGCCAGTTTAGGCATACTTTTTTAATCTGTTCCTGAATTGGTGGTAATAAGCCTTCTAAAAAAGCCACTGACAATGCACTGGCTGCCACTCCTTCTGTAGATTCTGGATGACCAGAGAAGGCTTTGAATGCATCTGTCATGTATTGCAAATTGGCACCTTTGGATTAATTTGCTTTTTGTAGAACTGTTCTAATTCTTGCCCAGTTAAGTGCTGGGGAATATGCTGTAGTAAGTAATCTCTGGCAGTAAGAAATCCACCATCTGTATGTTTCGGAATATTAGCACCAATAGTTGATTTCTCCCATATTTTCCTAAAAATGTCAGGGGGTGTTGAGACTTTCAAAACCACTCTTAAATCTTCAATGGTAGGCTTTTGTAACTGTACATGTCATTCTAGGATTCATTTTTACATATTTTACTGAATGTGTTTGAACTGGAGGGAGAAAATCTACAATAGTTTGAAAATTGCAATGCAGTCCATGGATGTACCACCCTTATGATAGGTTCGGCACTGCCACCCTGAGTAGCTGTAGGATTAGGTATGTGCCACAAAGAGTGCAAATGCATGCTGGGTGTTTGTTTAGTAAAGTTTTCAGTATCTGCGGAAGAATCAGAGTCTGACATTTCCTCTGTACTCTGTTTTGAAGCTGGAGTCCACTAATACTCTTCCCCATCAATAATTATCAGGAACTGCGTGACCAAATGTTCAGTCCTTTTCAGATTGTACTTTTAGTGGGGCACTTTTATTACTGAATTTTTTTTAATTTTCCTGTATGTTTTGTATTAACTGCATGATATATTTGTGGTTTAACTGTTTACTCATCAGCTATTTTCATTAACATTTGATCGGAAGGTGACATGGCAGTTTGTTGCTGCTGTTGCTGTAATCTAGTATTACAAACCAACTCATATGGATGGGCAGGAGTGCTGGATGTAACTTGGGAAATATAAGGGGAAGTAGTATGTGGACCATTAACTTGTAGCTCCACCTGCCATCTCAAGGAAGGAGGGCCATCATCTTCATAGAAAGCAGGATTGTCACTGGTGGTGGTGGGGGGGAATGACTGAAGGAATCAAAGGCCAGTCATCATCAGAAGAATCAGGCCGAGTAACTTTTAATTTTTCTGATGTAATGGATAAAGACCCCAGGTAAAGCAGTTTTCTTCTGTGCATTTTTGTAGTGTTCTTACTGTCCTATTAGCTGTTTGCAGCTGTGTTTTCAGTCTGTCTGAATTATACTTCTAACTACAAATTCTTTTGAGAATCTTCTTACCAGTCATTAGAAGCTGAACAAGAAGCAGGTTCTTTATTTCCATTTTGTTTCAATTTCTTTTTAAGAATTTTTATAACATTTTAATCAAAAGTTCTTCCCTTTGGGAACTGCGCTGCATTATCATTTTTAGTGCGCTCTGAGCATTTCACCAAGTAATTACAACTGTCTTGGCCATATTTATTAAACATGTGCCTTACCCTGACCCAGAATAAGGTATGTCTATGAATGATTTAGCACCTGGTTCCCCACAAATGTGCTGTGCACTGCTAGAGAGAGGCACCTCCCCTTCCATCTGTGCTCCGACCCAGTGATGAGCGGTGTTCCTCATCGACCTTATGGCCTGCTATCCCTAGGCAAATAGAATCTGTGGCAGTGCAGTATTGTTAGGTTTAGGTGGGATTCTAACTTAGTGGCATTCAATCTTAATCCCACAGATGGTAGCTTTGCACCATTGGCTCCTCAGTCAAGCACATACACCAAATGCCCGAACCTGCAGTTCCTCTCGTACTGAGCAGGATTACTATCGCAACAACACATCATCAGTAGGGTAAAACTGACCTGTCTCATGACAGTCTAACATGCAGTGAGTATTTTACCAAGTAATTACAATTGTCTTTACCATATTTGTTAAACATGTGCCTGGCTAGAATGCCAAACTCAGACTCTTTCAATACTCCCACATTCACAGCCATCATATTTTCAAATACAGTAATATTACTCAATCCATTATAGAAGAGAAATAGATGTGTCACTATAATTATGAACCCATTCTCATGCTAGTAAGGAAACCTTTATGTTGCTTAATTATTTTGATTTTTCATTAAGCCCCCACTGTCATACATGATAAGGATACTCTGTCATTATTCTATAAGAATACTTTGTTGTTGTTATTTTATGATTAAAACCCACTCCCGCTCAATCAAGGAGACTTTATATATATATATATATATATATATATATATATATATATATATATATATATTAATAATTAGCTACTACTCGCCTCTAATTTCACCACTCACAAACAATTTAACATGCTATCATACAATTACATTTAATATAAAAGTTGTTAGTAAAGCTTACCTGAAAAGACCCCAAACTCTGCTGAATGTGAAGGAGAGTAAAATTGTGTATTGACACATCAGATATTTACTACACAGAAAACCTGTCAAAAGTGAACCTAGAGGTAATTTCTGGTGCAGCAATCCACAAATGGATCGAAAGATCTGAGACTTCATATGACTAACTGTTACGGTAAAAAAAATTGTGTCAGTCAACGTAGTTCAGCAGAGAAGAATAATTTTGTTAATTGCACAGAACACATCTGTGTGGGAGACAAAACAATCAAGGTCTTAGCTACCTGAACATAAAAAAGCTTCATTTTTTAAATAAATTTTTACTTATAAACTTTAAAAATTATATTATTAAACTATAGCCACTGACCAATTACAAATAATCAGCTTTGCATTTTTCCTAGCTAAGAATCTGATGATCCTTCATCTCTACTCATCTGTATTAGGCATACATTCCAAGTTTCACAATGAAACTTTCTACACTGGCACTAACCATGTTATCACGAAATAGATCACCAAATGCAGACTAAAGCTATCAGGAATCCATCCTGAAATAATTTCAAAACAGAATATTCAACAAGCCTATTTTACCCTCTTTACACTTTGGGCTTCACAATAGTATAAGATAACCAGCACAGGATACCTTCACCCTTCATAATGCTATGAGATAACCAGCACATGATACCTTCACCCTTCACAGTGCTATAAGATAACAAGCACAGGATACCTTCACCCTTCACAATGTTATAAGACAACCAGCACAGGATACCTTCACCCTTCACAATGCTATAAGACAACCAGCACAGGATACCTTCACCCTTCACAATGCTATAAGACAACCAGCACAGGATACCTTCACCCTTCACAATGCTATGAGATAACCAGTACAGGATACCTTCTCCCTTCACAATGCAATAAGATAAACAGCACAGGATACCTTCACAATGCTATGAGATAACCAGCACAGGATACCTTCACAATGTTATAAGATAACCAGCAAAGGATACCTTCAGCCTTCACAACGTTATAAGATAACCAACACAAAATACCTTCACAACGCTATATGATAACCAGCACAGGATACCTTCACCCTTCACAGTGCTATGAGATAACCAGTATAGGATACCTTCACCCTTCACAGTGCTATAAGATTACCAGCACAGGATACCTTCACCCTTCACAATGCTATGAGATAACCAGCACAGGATACCTTCACCCATCACAGTGCTATAAGATTACCAGCACAGGATACCTTCACCCTTCACAATGCTATGAGATAACCAGTACAAGATACCTTCACCCTTCACAATGCTATGAGAAAACCAGCACAGGATACCTTCACAATCCTATGAGATAACCAGCACAGGATACTTTCACCATTCACAATGCTATGAGATAACCAGTACGGGATACCTTCACCCTTCACAATGATATAAGATAAACAGCAGAGGATACCTTCAGCCTTCACAGTCTTATAAGATAACCATCACAGGATAACTTCACTCTTCACAATACTATAAGATAACCAGCACATGATATCTTCTCCCTTCACAATGCTATAAGATAACCAGCACAGGATAACTTCACCCTTCACAGGGCTATAAGATAACCAGCACATGATATCTTCTCCCTTCACAATGCTATGAGATAACCAGCACAGGATACCTTCTTCCTTCACAGTGCTATAAGATAACCAGCACAAGACACCTTCACCCTTCACAATGCTATGAGATAAGCAGCACAGGATACCTTCACCCTTCACAATGCTATGAGATAACCAGCACAGGATACCTTCACCTTTCACAATGCTATAAGAATACCAGCACAGGATACCTTCACCCTTCACAATGTTATAAGACAACCAGCACAGGATACCTTCACCCTTCACAATGCTATAAGATAACAAGCACATGATACCTTCACCCTTCACAATGCTATGAGATAACCAGTACAGGATACCTTCACTCTTCACAATGCTATAAGATAACCAGCACAGGATACCTTCTCCCTTCACAATGCAATAAGATAAACAGCACAGGATACCTTCACAATGCTATGAGATAACCAGGAGAGGATACCTTCACAATGTTATAAGATAACCAGCAAAGGATACCTTCAGCCTTCACAACGTTATAAGATAACCAGCACAGGATACCTTCACAACGCTATATGATAACCAGCACAGGATACCTTCACCCTTCACAGAGCTATGAAATAACCAGTATAGGATACCTTCACCCTTCACAGTGCTATAAGATTACCAGCACAGGATACCTTCACCCTTCACAATGCTATAAGATAACCAGCACAGGATACCTTCACCCATCACAGTGCTATAAGATTACCAGCACAGGATACCTTCACCCTTCACAATGCTATGAGATAACCATTACAAGATACCTTCACCCTTCACAATGCTATGAGAAAACCAGCACAGGATACCTTCACAATCCTATGAGATAACCAGCACAGGATACTTTCACCATTCACAATGCTATGAGATAACCAGTACGGGATACCTTCACCCTTCACAATGCTATAAGATAAACAGCAGAGGATACCTTCAGCCTTCACAGTCTTATAAGATAACCATCACAGGATAACTTCACTCTTCACAATGCTATAAGATAACCAGCACATGATACCTTCTCCCTTCACAATGCTATAAGATAACCAGCACAGGATAACTTCACCCTTCACAATGCTATAAGATAACCAGCACATGATATCTTCTCCCTTCACAATGCTATGAGATAATCAGCACAGGATACCTTCATCCTTCACAGTGCTATAAGATAACCAGCACAAGACACCTTCACCCTTCACAATGCTATGAGATAAGCAGCACAGGATACCTTCACCCTTCACAATGCTATAAGATAACCAGCACAGGATACCTTCACCCATCACAGTGCTATAAGATTACCAGCACAGGATACCTTCACCCTTCACAATGCTATGAGATAACCAGCACAGGATACCTTCACCCATCACAGTGCTATAAGATTACCAGCACAGGATACCTTCACCCTTCACAATGGTATGAGATAACCAGTACAGGATACCTTCACCCTTCACAGTGCTATAAGATTACCAGCACAGGATACCTTCACCCTTCACAATGGTATGAGATAACCAGCACAGGATACCTTCTCCCTTCACAATGTTATAACATAACCAGCACAAGATACCTTCACAACGCTATACGATAACCAGCAGAGGATACCTTCACCCATCATAATGCTATGAGATAACCAGTACAGGATACCGTCACCCTTCACAATGCTACAAGATAACCTGCATAGGATAACTTCACCCTTCAAAATGCTATAAAATAACCAGCATAGGATACCTTCTCCCTTCACAATGCTATAAGATAATCAGCACAGGCTACATCCACCCTTCACAATGCTATAAGATTACTAGCAGAGGATACCTTCACCCTTCACAATGCTATAAGATAACCAACACAGGATACCTTCAACCTTCACAGTGCTATAAGATAACCAACACAGGATACCTTCACCCTTGACAATACTATAAGATAACCAGGCACAGGATACCTTCACCCTTCACAATGCTATGAGATAACCCACACAGGATACCTTCACCCTTCACAATGCTATAAGATAACCCACACAGGATACCTTCACAATGTTATAAGATAACCAGCACAGGATACCTTCTCCCTTCACAATGCTATGAGATTACCAGAACAGGATACCTTCACCCTTAACAACGCTATAAGGTAACCGGCACAGGATACCTTCACAACGCTATATGATAACCAGCAGATGATACCTTCACCCTTCACACTGCTATAAGATAACCAGCACATGATACCTTCACCCTTCACAATGCTATGAGATAACCAGTACAGGATACCTTCACCCTTCACAATGCTATGAGATAACCAGCACAAGATACCTTCACACTTCACAGTGCTAAAAGATAACCAGGCACAGGATACCTTCACCCTTCACAATGCTATGAGATAACCAACACAGGATGCATTATCCCTTCACAATGTTATAAGATAACCAGCAGAGGATACCTTCACAATGCTATGAGATAACCCACACAGGATACCTTCACCCTTCACAATGCTATAAGATAACCCACACAGGATACCTTCACAATGTTATGAGATAACCAGTACAGGATACCTTCACCCTTTACAATGCTATGAGATAACCAGCACAAGACACCTTCACCCTTCACAGTGCTATAAGATAACCAGCACACAATACCTTCACCCTTCACAACGCTATGAGATAACCAGCACAAGACACCTTCAACCTTCACAATGCTATGAGATAACCAGTACAGGATACGTTCACCCTTCACAGTGCTATAAAATAACCAGCACAAGATACCTTCACCCTTCACAATGCTATGAGATAACCAATACAGGATATCTTCACCCTTCACAGTGCTATAAGATAACCAGCACAGGATACCGTCACCCTTCACAGTGCTATGAGATAACCAGCACAGGATACATCCACCCTTCACAATGCTATGAGATAACCAGCACAGGATACCTTCACAATGTTAAAGGATAACTAGCACAGGATACCTTCTCCCTTCACAATGCTATGAGATTACCAGTAACAGGATAATTTCACCCTTCACAATGCTATGAGATAACCAGCACAAGATACCTTCAACCTTCACAATGCTAAGAGATAACCAGCACAGGATACCTTCACCATTCACAATGCTATAAGATAACCAGCACAGGATAACTTCACCCTTCACAATGCTATGAGATAACCAGCACAAGATACCTTCAACCTTCACAATTCTAAGAGATAACCAGCACAGGATACCTTCACCCTTCACAATGCTATAAGATAACCAGCAGAGGATACCTTTACCTTTCACAATGCTATGAGATAACCAGTACAGGATAAATTCACCCTTCACAGTGCTATAAAATAACCATCACAAGATACCTTCACCCTTCACAATGCTATGAGATAACCAGCACAGGATACTTTCACCTATCACAATGCTATGAGATGACCAGCACAGGTTACCTTCACAATGCTATAAGATAACCAGCAGAGGTTACCTTCACAATGCTATAAGATAACCAGCACAGGATACCTTCAGCATTCACAATGCTATGAGATAAACAATACAGGAAATCTTCACCCTTCACAGTGCTATAAGATAACCAGCACAGAATACCTTCACCCTTCACAGTGCTGAGATAACCAGCACAGGATAAATCCACCCTTCACAATGCTATAAGATGATTCAGTTACCTTCACAATGCTATGAGATAACCAGCACAGGATACCTTCACAATGTTAAAAGATAACTAGCACAGAATACCTTTTCCCTTCACAATGCTATGAGATTACCAGTAACAGGATACCTTCACCCTTCACAATGCTATAAGATAACCAGCACAGGATAACTTCACCCTTCACAGTGCTATAAGATAACCTGCACAGGATATCTTCACCCTTCACAGTGCTATGAAATAACCAGCATAAGATACCTTCACCCTTCACAATGCTATGAGATAACCAGCACAGGATTCTTTGATCCTTCACAGTGCTATGGGATAACCAGCAAATGATACCTTCTTCCTTCACAGTCCTATAAGATAACCAGCACAGGATACCTTCACAATGTTAAAAGATAACCATCACAGGATACTTTCACCCTTCACAATGCTATGAGATAACCAGCACAGGATACCTTCACCCTTCACAATGCTATGAGATAACCAGCACAGGATACCTTCACAATGTTAAAAGATAACCAGCACAAGATACCTTCAACCTTCACAGTGCTATAAGATAACCAGCACAGGATACATCCACCCTTCATAATGCTATAAGATAACCAGCAGAGGATACCTTCCCACTTCACTATGCTATAAAATAACCAGCACAGGACACCTTCACCCTTCACAATGGTATAAGATTACCAGCACAGGAGACCTTCACCCTTCACAATGCTATAAGATAACAAACACAGGATACCTTCACCCTTCATAATGTTATAAGATAACCAGCACAGGATACCTTCTCCCTTCACAATGATATAAGATAACCAGCACAGGATACCTTCACAATGCTATATGATAACTAGCAGATGATACCTTCACCCTTCACACTGCTATAAGATAACCAGCACATGATACCTTCACCCTTCACAACGCTATGAGATAACCAGTACAGGATGCCTTCACCCTTCACAATGCTATGAGATAACAAGCACAAGATACCTTCACCCTTCACAGTGCTATAAGATAACCAGCACAAGATACCTTCACCCTTCACAATGCTATGAGATAACCAGCACAGGATACCTTCACCCTTCACAATGCTATATGATAACCAGGCACAGCATACCTTCACAATGCTATGAGATAACCAGCACAGGATGCCTTATTCCTTCACAGTGTTATAAGATAACCAGCAGAGGATACTTTCACCCTTCACAATGTTATAAGATAACCAGCACAGGATACCTTCTCCCTTCACAATGCTATGAGATTACCAGAACAGGATACCTTCACCCTTAAACACGCTATAAGATAACCAGCACAGGATACCTTCACAACGCTATATGATAACCAGCAGATGATACCTTCACCCTTCACACTGCTATAAGATAACCAGCACATGATACCCACACCCTTCACAATGCTATGAGATAACCAGTACAGGATACCTTCACCCTTCACAATGCTATGAGATAACCAGCACAAGATACCTTCACCCTTCACAGTGCTGTAAGATAACCAGCACAGGATACCTTCACCCTTCGCAGTGCTATGAGATAACCAGCACAAGATACCTTCAACCTTCACAATGCTATGAGATAACCAGTACAGGATACCTTCACCCTTCACAGTGCTATAAAATAACCAGCACAAGATACCTTCACCCTTCACAATGCTATGAGATAACCAATACAGGATATCTTCACCCTTCACAGTGCTATAAGATAACGTGCACAGGATACCTTCACCATTCACAGTGCTATGAGATAACCAGCACAGGATACATCCACCCTTCACAATGCTATGAGATAACCAGCAAAGGATACCTTCACAATGTTAACAGATAACTAGCAGAGGATACCTTCTCCCTTCACAATGCTATGAGATGACCAGTACAGGATACCTTCACCCTTCACAATGCTATGAGATAACCAGCACAAGATACCTTCACCCTTCACAGTGCTATAAGATAACCAGCACAGGATACCTTCACGCTTCACAGTGCTATGAGATAACCAGCACAGGATACATCCACCCTTCACAATTCTATGAGATAACCAGCACAGGATACCTTCACAATGTTAAAAGATAACCAGCACATATTAACTTCACCTTTCACAATGATATAAGATAACCAGCACAGGACTCCTTCACCCTTCACAATGTTATAAGACAACCAGAACAGGATACCTTCACAATGCTATAAGATAACCAGCACAGGATACCTTCACCCTTCACAATGCTATAAGATAACCAGCACAGGATACCTTCACCCTTCACAATGCCATGAGATAACCAACACAGGATACCTTTACAATGTTAAAAGATAACCAGCACAGGATACTTTCACCCTTCACAATGCTATAAGATAAACAGCACAGGATACCTTCAACCTTTACAATGCTATAAGATAACCAGCACAGGATACATTCACCGTTCACAATGCTATGAGATAACCAATACAGGATATCTTCACATGGCTATGAGATAACCAATACAGGATATCTTCACCCTTCACAGTGCTATGAGATAACCAGCACAGGATACCTTCACAATGCTATAAGATAACCAGCACAGGATACCTTCACAATACTATAAGATAACCAGCACAGGATACATCCACCCTTCACAATGCTATGAGATAACCAGCACAGGATACCTTCACCCTTCACAATGCTATGAGATAATGAGCACAGGATACCTTCACAGTGTTAAAAGATAAACAGCACAAGGATACCTTCACCCTTCACAGTGCTATAAGATAACCAGCACAGGCTACATCCACCCTTCACAATGCTATAAGATTACTAGCAGAGGATACCTTCACCCTTCACAATGCTATAAGATAATAAACACAGGATAACTTCACCTTTCATAATGTTATAAGATAACCAGCACAGGATACCTTCTCCCTTCACAATGCTATAAGTTAACCAGCAGAGGATACCTTCACCCTTCACAATGCTATAAAATAACCAACACAGGATACCTCCACCCTTCACAGTGCTATAAGATAACCAACACAGGATACCTTCACCCTTCACAATGATATAAGATAACCAGGCACAGGATACCTTCACCTTCACAATGCTATGAGATAACCAGTACAGGATACCTTCACAATGCTATGAGATAACCCACACAGGATACCTTCACCCTTCACAATACTATAAGATAACTCACACAGGATACCTTCACAATGTTATAAGATAACCAGCACAGGATACCTTCTCCCTTCACAATGCTATGAGATTACCAGAACAGGATATCTTCACAATGCTATGAGATAACCAGTACAGGATGCCTTATTCCTTCACAGTGTTATAAGATAACCAGCAGAGGATACCTTCACCCTTCACAATGGTATGAGATAACCCACACAAGATAACTTCACCCTTCACAATGCTCTAAGAAAACCCACACAGGATACCTTCACAATGCTATAAGATAACCAGCACAGGATACCTTCTCCCTTCACAATGCTATGAGATTACCAGAACAGGATACCTTCACCCTTAACAATGCTATAAGATAACCAGCACAGGATACCTTCACAACGCTATATGATAACCAGCAGATGATACCTTCACCCTTCACACTGCTACAAGATAACCAGCACATGATACCTTCACCCTTCACAATGTTATGAGATAACCAGTACAGGATACCTTCACCATTTACAATGCTATGAGATAACCAGCACAAGATACCTTCACCCTTCACAGTGCTATAAGATAACCAGCACACGATACCTTCACCCTTCACAATGCTATGAGATAACCAGTACAGGATACCTTCACTCTTCACAATACTATGAGATAACCAGCACAAGATATCTTCACCCTTCACAGTGCTATAAAATAACCAGCACAAGATACCTTCACCCTTCACAATGCTATGAGATAACCAGTACAGGATACTTTCACCCTTCACAGTGCTATGAGATAACCAGCACAGCATACCTTCACCCTTCACAATGCTATGAGATAACCAGCACAGGTTACCTTCACAATGCTATGAGATAACCAGCACAGGATACCTTCACAGTGTTAAAAGATAAACAGCACAAGGATACCTTCACCTTTAACAGTGCTATAAGATAACCAGCACAGGCTACATCCACCCTTCACAATGCTATCAGATTACTAGCAGAGGATACCTTCCCCCTTCACAATGCTATAAGATAACAAACACAGGATAACTTCACCTTTCATAATGTTATAAGATAACCAGCAGAGGATACCTTCTCCCTTCACAATGCTATAAGATAACCAGCACAGGCTACATCCACCCTTCACAATGCTATCAGATTACTAGCAGAGGATACCTTCCCCCTTCACAATGCTATAAGATAACAAACACAGGATAACTTCACCTTTCATAATGTTATAAGATAACCAGCAGAGGATACCTTCTCCCTTCACAATGCTATAAGATAACCAGCAGAGGATACCTTCACCCTTCACAGTGCTATAAGATAACCAACACAGGATACCATCACCCTTCACAATGCTATAAGATAACCAACACAGGATACCTTCACCCTTCACAATGCCATGAGATAACCAACACAGGATACCTTTACAATGTTAAAAGATAACCAGCACAGGATACTTTCACCCTTCACAATGCTCTAAGATAACCCACACAGGATACCTTCACAATGTTATAAGATAACCAGCACAGGATACCTTCTCCCTTCACAATGCTATGAGATTACCACAACAGGATACCTTCACCCCTAACAATGCTATAAGATAACCAGCACAGTATACCTTCTCCCTTCACAATGCTATGAGATTACCAGAACAGGATACCTTCACCCTTAACAACGCTATAAGATAACCAGCACAGGATACCTTCACAACGCTATATGATAACCAGCAGATGATACCTTCACCCTTCACACTGCTATAAGATAACCAGCACATGATACCCACACCCTTCACAATGCTATGAGATAACCAGTACAGGATACCTTCACCCTTCACAATGCTATGAGATAACCAGCACAAGATACCTTCACCCTTCACAGTGCTATAAGTTAACCAGCACAGGATACCTTCACCCTTCGCAGTGCTATGAGATAACCAGCACAAGATACCTTCAACATTCACAATGCTATGAGATAACCAGTACAGGATACCTTCACCCTTCACAGTGCTATAAAATAACCAGCACAAGATACCTTCACCCTTCACAATGCTATGAGATAACCAGTACAGGATATCTTCACCTTTCACAGTGCTATAAGATAACGTGCACAGGATACCTTCACCATTCACAGTGCTATGAGATAACCAGCACAGGATACATCCACCCTTCACAATGCTATGAGATAACCAGCAAAGGATACCTTCACAATGTTAACAGATAACTAGCAGAGGATACCTTCTCCCTTCACAATGCTATGAGATGACCAGTACAGGATACCTTCACCCTTCACAATGCTATGAGATAACCAGCACAAGATACCTTCACCCTTCACAGTGCTATAAGATAACCAGCACAGGATACCTTCACGCTTCACAGTGCTATGAGATAACCAGCACAGGATACATCCACCCTTCACAATTCTATGAGATAACCAGCACAGGATACCTTCACAGTGTTAAAAGATAACCAGCACAGGTTAACTTCACCTTTCACAACGATATAAGATAACCAGCACAGGACTCCTTCACCCTTCACAATGTTATAAGACAACCAGCACAGGATACCTTCACAATGCTATAAGATAACCAGCACAGGATACATTCACCCTTCACAATGCTATAAGATAACCAGCACAGGATACCTTCACCCTTCACAATGCCATGAGATAACCAGCACAGGATACCTTTACAATGTTAAAAGATAACCAGCAACGGATACCTTCACCCTTCACAATGCTATAAGATAACCAGCACAGGATACCTTCACCCTTTACAATGCTATAAGATAACCAGCACAGGATACATTCACCGTTCACAATGCTATGAGATAACCAATACAGGATATCTTCACATGGCTATGAGATAGCCAATACAGAATATCTTCACCCTTCACAGTGCTATGAGATAACCAGCACAGGATACCTTCACAATGCTATAAGATAACCAGCACAGGATACCTTCACAATGCTATAAGATAACCAGCACAGGATACATCCACCCTTCACAATGCTATGAGATAACCAGCACAGGATACCTTCACCCTTCACAATGCTATGAGATAACCAGCACAGGATACCTTCACAGTGTTAAAAGATAAACAGCACAAGGATACCTTCACCCTTCACAGTGCTATAAGATAACCAGCACAGGCTACATCCACCCTTCACAATGCTATAAGATTACTAGCAGAGGATACCTTCACCGTTCACAATGCTATGAGATAACCAGCAGAGGATACCTTCACCCTTCACAATGCTATAAAATAACCCACACAGGATACCTTCACCCTTCACAATGCTATAAGATAACCCACACAGGATACCTTCAATATGTTATAAGATAACCAGCACAGGATACCTTCTCCCTTCACAATGCTATGAGATTACCAGAACAGGATACCTTCACCCTTAACAATGCTATAAGATAACCAGCACAGGATACCTTCACAACGCTATATGATAACGAGCAGATGATACCTTCACCCTTCACACTGCTATAAGATAACCAGCACATGATACCTTCACCCTTCACAATGTTATGAGATAACCAGTACAGGATACCTTCACCCTTTACAATGCTATGAGATAACCAGCACAAGAAACCTTCACCCTTCACAGTGCTATAAGATAACCAGCACACGATACCTTCACCCTTCACAATGCTATGAGATAACCAGTACAGGATACCTTCACTCTTCACAATGCTATGAGATAACCAGCACAAGATATCTTCACCCTTCACAGTGCTATAAAATAACCAGCACAAGATACCTTCACCCTTCACAATGCTATGACATAACCAGTACAGGATACTTTCACCCTTCACAGTGCTATGAGATAACCAGCACAGCATACCTTCACCCTTCACAATGCTATGAGATAACCAGCACAGGTTACCTTCACAATGCTATCAGATAACCAGCAGAAGATACCTTCACCATTCACAATGCTATGAGATAACCAATAAAGGATATCTTCACCCTTCACAGTGCTATAAGATAACCAGCACAGGATACCTTCACCCTTCACAATGCTATGATATAACAAGCACAGGATTCCTTCACCCTTCACAATGCTATAAGATTACTACCACAGGATACCTTCACCCTTCACAATGCTAGAAGATAACCAGGCACAGGATACCTTCACCCTTCACAATGCTATGAGATAACCCACACAAGATACCTTCACCCTTCACAATGCTATAAGATAACTCACACAGGATACCTTCACAATGTTATAAGATAACCAGCACAGGATACCTTCTCCCTTCACAATGCTATGAGATTACCAGAACAGGATACCTTCACCCTTAACAACGCTATAAGATAACCAGCACAGGATACCTTCACAACGCTATATGATAACCAGCAGATGATACCTTCACCCTTCACACTGCTATAAAATAACCAGAACATGACACCTTCACCCTTCACAATGCTATGAGATAACCAATACAGGATACCTTCACCCTTCACAATGCTATGAGATAACCGGCACAAGATACCTTCACACTTCACGGTGCTATAAGCTAACCAGCACAAGATACCTTCACACTTCACAGTGCTATAAGATAACCAGTCACTGGATACCTTCACCCTTCACAATGCTATGAGATAACCAGCACAGGATGCCTTATCCCTTCACAATGTTATAAGATAACCAGGAGAGGATATCTTCACAATGCTATGAGATAACCCACACAGGATACCTTCACAATGCTATAAGATAACCCACACAGGATACCTTCACAATGTTATAAGATAACCAGCACAGGATACCTTCTCCCTTCACAATGCTATGAGATTACCAGAACAGGATACCTTCACAATGCTATGAGATTACCAGCACAGGCTGTCTTATTCCTTCACAGTGTTATAAGATAACCAGCAGAGGATACCTTCACCATTCACAATGCTCTAAAATAACCCACACAGGATACCTTCACAATGTTATAAGATAACCAGCACAGGATACCTTCTCCCTTCACAATGCTATGAGATTACCCGAACAGGATACCTTCACCTTTAACAACGCTATAAGATAACCAGCACATGATACCCTCACCCTTCACAATGCTATGAGATAACCAGTACAGGATATCTTCACCGTTCACAATGCTATGAGATAACCAGCACAAGATACCTTCACCCTTCACAGTGCTATAAGATAACCAGCGCAGGATACCTTCACCCTTCACAGTGCTATGAGATAACCAGCACAAGATACCTTCAACCTTCACAATGCTATGAGATAACCAGTACAGGATACCTTCACCCTTCACAGTGTTATAAAATAACCAGCACAAGATACTTTCATCCTTCACAATGCTATGAGATAACCAGGACAGGATACTTTCACCCTTCACAGTGCTATAAGATAACCAGCACAGGTTACCTTCACAATGCTATAAGATAACCAGCACTAGATACCTTCACCCGTCACAATGCTATGAGATAACCAGTACAGGATACCTTCACCCTTCACAATGCTATGAGATAACCAGCACAAGATACCTTCACCCTTCACAATGCTATGAGATAACCAATACAGGATATCTTCACCCTTCACAGTGCTATAAGATAACCAGCACAGGATACCTTCACCCTTCACAGTGCTATGAGATAACCAGCACAGGATACATCCACCCTTCACAATGCTATGAGATAACCAGCACAGGGTACCTTCACAATGTTAAAAGATAACCAGCTCAGGATAACTTCACCTTTCACAGTGATATAAGACAACCAGCACAGGACTCCTTCACACTTCACAATGTTATAAGACAACCAGCACAGGATACCTTCACAATGCTATAAGATAACCAGCACAGGATACCTTCACCCTTCACAATGCTATAAGATAACCAGCACAGGATACCTTCACCCTTCACAATGCTATAAGATAACCAGCACAGGATGCCTTCACCCTTTACAATGCTATAAGATAACCAGCACAGGATACCTTCACCGTTCACAATGCTATGAGATAACCAATACAGGATATCTTCACAATGCTATGAGATAACCAATACAGGATATCTTCACCCTTCACAGTGCTATGAGATAACCAGCACAGGATACGTTCACAACGCTATAAGATAACCAGCACAGGATACCTTCACAATGCTATAAGATAACCAGCACAAGGATACATCCACCCTTCACAATGCTATGAGATAACCAGCACAGGCTACATCCACCCTTCACAATGCTATAAGATTACTAGCAGAGGATACCTTCACCCTTCACAATGCTATAAGATAACAAACACAGGATAACTTCACCTTTCATAATGTTATAAGATAACCAACACAGGATACCTTCTCCCTTCACAATGCTATAAGATAACCAGCAGAGGATACCTTCACCCTTCACAATGCTATAAAATAACCAACACAGGATACCTTCACCCTTCACAGTGCTATAAGATAACCAACACAGGATACCATCACCCTTCACATTGCTATAAGATAACCAGGCACAGGATACCTTCACCCTTCACAATGCTATGAGATAACCCACACAGGATACCTTCACCCTTCACAATGCTATAAGATAACCCACACAGGATACCTTCACAATGTTATAAGATAACCAGCAAAGGATACCTTCTCCCTTCACAATGCTATGAGATTACCAGAACAGGATACCTTCACCCTTAACAACGCTATAAGATAACCAGCACAGGATACCTTCACAACGCTATATGATAACCAGTAGATGGTACCTTCACCCTTCACACTGCTATAAGATAACCAGCACATGATACCTTCACCCTTCACAATGCTATGAGATAACCAGCACAGGATGCCTTATCCCTTCACAATGTTATAAGATAACCAGCAGAGGATACCTTCACAATGCTATGAGATAACCCACACAGGATACCTTCACCCTTCACAATGCTATAAGATAACCCACACAGGATACCATCACAATGTTATAAGATAACCAGCACAGGATACCTTCTCCCTTCACAATGCTATGAGATTACCAGAACAGGATATCTTCACAATGCTATGAGATAACCAGTACAGGATGCCTTATTCCTTCACAGTGTTATAAGATAACCAGCAGAGGATACCTTCACCCTTCACAATGGTATGAGATAACCCACACAAGATAACTTCACCCTTCACAATGCTCTAAGAAAACCCACACAGGATACCTTCACAATGTTATAAGATAACCAGCACAGGATACCTTCTCCCTTCACAATGCTATGAGATTACCAGAACAGGATACCTTCACCTTTAACAATGCTATAAGATAACCAGCACAGGATACCTTCACAACGCTATATGATAACCAGAAGATGATACCTTCACCCTTCACACTGCTATAAGATAACCAGCACATGATACCCTCACCCTTCACAATGCTATGAGATAACCAGTACAGGATACCTTCACCCTTCACAATGCTATGAGATAACCAGCACAACATACCTTCACCCTTCACAGTGCTATAAGATAACCAGCACAGGATAACTTCACCCTTCGCATTGCTATGAGATAACCAGCACAAGATACCTTCAACCTTCACAATGCTATGAGATAACCAGTACAGGATACCTTCACCCTTCACAATGCTATAAGATAACCAGCACAGGCTACATCCACCCTTCACAATGCTATAAGATTACTAGCAGAGGATACCTTCCCCCTTCACAATGCTATAAGATAACAAACACAGGATAATTTCACCTTTCATAATGTTATAAGATAACCAGCAGAGGATACCTTCACCCTTCACAGTGCTATAAGATAACCAGCACAGGCTACATCCACCCTTCACAATGCTATAAGATTACTAGCAGAGGATACCTTCCCCCTTCACAATGCTATAAGATAACAAACACAGGATAACTTCACCTTTCATAATGTTATAAGATAACCAGCACAGGATACCTTCACCCTTCGCAGTGCTATGAGATAACCAGCACAAGATACCTTCAAACTTCACAATGCTATGAGATAACCAGTACAGGATACCTTCACCCTTCACAGTGTTATAAAATAACCAGCACAAGATACTTTCATCCTTCACAATGCTATGAGATAACCAGGACAGGATACGTTCACCCTTCACAATGCTATGAGATAACCAATACAGGATATTTTCACCCTTCACAGTGCTATAAGATAACCAGCACAGGATACCTTCATCCTACACAGTGCTATGAGATAACCAGCACAGGATACATCCACCCTTCACAATGCTATGAGATAACCAGCACAGGATACCTTCACAATGTTAACAGATAACTAGCACAGGATACCTTCTCCCTTCACAATGCTATGAGATAACCAGTACAGGATACCTTCACCCTTCACAATGCTATGAGATAACCAGCACAAGATACCTTCACCCTTCACAATGCTATGAGATAACCAATACAGGATATCTTCACCCTTCACAGTGCTATAAGATAACTAACACAGGATACCTTCACCCTCCACAGTGCTATGAGATAACCAGCACAGGATGCATCCACCCTTCACAATGCTATGAGATAACCAGCACAGGATACCTTCACAATGTTAAAAGATAACCAGCACAGGATAACTTCACCTTTCACAGTGATATAAGATAACCAGCACAGGACTCCTTCACCCTTCACAATGTTATAAGACAACCAGCACAGGATACCTTCACAATGCTATAAGATAACCAGCACAGGATACCTTCACCCTTCACAATGCTATAAGATAACCAGCACAGGATACCTTCACCCTTCACAATGCTATGAGATAACCAGCACAGGAAACCTTCACAATGTTAAAAGATAACCAGCACAGGATGCCTTCACCTTTCACAGTGATATAAGATAACCAGCACAGGACTCCTTCACCCTTCACAATGTTATAAGACAACCAGCACAGGATACCTTCACAATGCTATAAGATAACCAGCACAGGATACCTTCACCCTTTACAATGCTATAAGATAACCAGCACAGGATACCTTCACCGTTCACAATGCTATGAGATAACCAATACAGGATATCTTCACCCTTCACAGTGCTATGAAATAACCAGCACAGGATACTTTCACAACGCTATAAGATAACCAGCACAGGATACCTTCACAATGCTATAAGATAACCAGCACAGGATACATCCACCCTTCACAATGCTATGAGATAACCAGCACAGGATACCTTCACCCTTCACAATGCTATGAGATAACCAGCACAGGATACCTTCACAGTGTTAAAAGATAAACAGCACAAGGATACCTTCACCCTTCACAGTGCTATAAGATAACCCGCACAGGCTACATCCACCCTTCACAATGCTATAAGATTACTAGCAGAGGATACCTTCCCCCTTCACAATGCTATAAGATAACAAACACAGGATAACTTCACCTTTCATAATGTTATAAGATAACCAGTAGAGGATACCTTCTCCCTTCACAATGCTATAAGATAACCAGCAGAGGATACGTTCACCCTTCACAATGCTATAAAATAACCAACACAGGATACCTTCACCCTTCACAGTGCTATAAGATAACCAACACAGGATACCTTCACCCTTCACAGTGCTATAAGATAACCAACACAGGATACCTTCACAACGCTATATGATAACCAGCAGATGATACCTTCACCCTTCACACTGCTATAAGATAACCAGCACATGATACCGTCACCCTTCACAATGCTATGAGATAACTAGTACAGGATACCTTCACCCTTCACAATGCTATGAGATAACCAGCACAGGATGCCTTATCCCTTCACAATGTTATAAGATAACCAGCAGAGGATACCTTCACAATGCTATGAGATAACCAGCACAGGATACATCCACCCTTCACAATGCTATGAGATAACCAGCACAGGATACCTTCACCCTTCACAATGCTATGAGATAACCAGCACAGGATACCTTCACAGTGTTAAAAGATAAACAGCACAAGGATACCTTCACCCTTCACAGTGCTATAAGATAACCAGCACAGGCTACATCCACCCTTCACAATGCTATAAGATTACTAGCAGAGAATACCTTCCCCCTTCACAATGCTATAAGATAACAAACACAGGATAACTTCACCTTTCATAATGTTATAAGATAACCAGCAGAGGATACCTTCTCCCTTCACAATGCTATAAGATAACCAGCAGAGGATACCTTCACCCTTCACAATGCTATAAAATAACCAACACAGGATACCTTCACCCTTCACAGTGCTATAAGATAACCAACACAGGATACCTTCACCCTTCACATTGCTATAAGATAACCAGGCACAGGATACCATCACCCTTCACAATGCTATGAGATAACCCACACAGGATACCTTCACCCTTCACAATGCTATAAGATAACCCACACAGGATACCTTCACAATGTTATAAGATAACCAGCACAGGATACCTTCTCCCTTCACAATGCTATGAGATTACCAGAACAGGATACCTTCACCCTTAACAACGCTATAAGATAACCAGCACAGGATACCTTCACAACGCTATATGATAACCAGCAGATGATACCTTCACCCTTCACACTGCTATAAGATAACCAGCACATGATACCGTCACCATTCACAATGCTATGAGATAACCAGTACAGGATACCTTCACCCTTCACAATGCTATGAGAAAACCAGCACAAGATACCTTCATACTTTACAGTGCTATAAGATAACCAGCACAGGATACCTTCACCCTTCACAATGCTATGAGATAACCAGCACAGGATGCCTTATCCCTTCACAATGTTATAAGATAACCAGCAGAGGATACCTTCACAATGCTATGAGATAACCCACACAGGATACCTTCACCCTTCACAATGCTATAAGATAACCCACACAGGATACCTTCACAATGTTATAAGATAACTAGCACAGGATACCTTCTCCCTTCACAATGCTATGAGATAACCAGTACAGGTTACCTTCACCCTTCACAATGCTATGAGAAAAACCAGCACAAGATACCTCCACCCTTCACAGTGCTATAAGATAACCAGCACAGTATACCTTCACCCTTCACAATGCTATGAGATAACCAGTACAGGACACCTTCACTCTTCACAATGCTATGAGATAACCAGCACAGGATATCTTCACCCTTCACAGTGCTATAAAATAACCAGCACAAGATACCTTCACCCTTCACAATGCTATGAGATAACCAGCACAAGATACTTTCACCCTTCACAATGCTATGAGATAACCAATACAGGATATCTTCACCCTTCACAGTGCTATAAGATAACCAGCACAGGATACCTTCACCCTTCACAATGCTATAAGATAACAAGCACAGGATACTTTCACCCTTCACAATGCTATAAGATAACCAGGCACAGGATACCTTCACCCTTCACAATGCTATGATATAACCAGCACAGGATACCTTCACCCTTCACAATGCTATAAGATAACAAGCACAGGATACCTTCACCCTTCACAATGCTATAAGATAACAAGCACAGGATTCCTTCACCCTTCACAATGCTATAAGATAACAAGCACAGGATACCTTCACCCTTCACAATGCTATAAGATAACCGTGCACAGGATACCTTCACCCTTCACAATGCTATGAGAGAACCCACACAGGATACCTTCACCCTTCACAATGCTATAAGATAACCCACACAGGATACCTTCACAATGTTATAAGATAACCAGCACAGGATACCTTCTCCCTTCACAATGCTATGAGATTACCACAACAGGATACCTTCACCCCTAACAATGCTATAAGATAACCAGCACAGGATACCTTCACAACGCTATATGATAACCAGCAGATGATACCTTCACCCTTCACACTGCTATAAGATAACCAGCACATGATACCTTCACCCTTCACAATGTTATGAGATAACCAGTACAGGATACCTTCACCCTTTACAATGCTATGAGATAACCAGCACAAGATACCTTCACCCTTCACAGTGCTATAAGATAACCAGCACAGGATACCTTCACCCTTCACAATGCTATGAGATAACCAGCACAGGATACCTTCACCCTTCACAATGCTATGAGATAACCAGTACAGGATACCTTCACCCTTCACAATGCTATGATATAACCAGCACAGGATACCTTCACCCTTCACAGTGCTATAAAATAACCAGCACAAGATACCTTCACCCTTCACAATGCTATGATATAACCAGTACAGGATACCTTCACCTTTCACAGTGCTATAAAATATCCAGCACAGGATACCTTCACCCTTCACAATGATATGAGATAACCAGTACAGGATACCTTCACCCTTCACAGTGCTATGAAATAACCAGTACAGGATACCTTCACTCTTCACAATGCTATAAGATTACCAGCAAAGGATACCTTCACCCTTCACAATGCTATGAGATAACCAGCAGAGGATACCTTCACCCTTCACAGTGCTATAAAATAACCAGCACAAGATACCTTCACCCTTCACAATGCTATGTGATAACCAGCACAGGATACCTTCACCCTTCACAATGCTATAAGATAACCAGCACAGGTTACCTTCACAATGCTATAAGATAACCAAGCACAAGATACCTTCACCATTCACAATGCTATGAGATAACCAATACAGGATATCTTCACCCTTCACAGTGCTATAAGATAACCAGCACAGGATACCTTCACCCTTCACAGTGCTATGAGATAACCAATACAGGATATCTTCACCCTTCACAGTGCTATAAGATAACCAGCACAGGATACCTTCTCCCTTCACAGTGCTATGAGATAACCAGCATAGGATACCTTCACTCTTCACAATGCTATGATACAACCAGCACAGGATACCTTCACCCTTCACAATGCTATGAGATAACCAATACAGGATATCTTCACCCTTCACACTGCTATAAGATAACCAGCACAGGATACCTTCACCCTTCACAGTGCTATGAGATAACCAGCACAGGATACCTTCACTCTTCACAATGCTATGAGATAACCAGCACAGGATACCTTCACCCTTCACAATGTTATGAGATAACCAGCACAGGATACCTTCACTCTTCACAATGCTATGATATAACCAGCACAGGATACCTTCACCCTTCACAATGTTATGAGATAACCAGCACAAGATACCTTTACAATGTTAAAAGATAACCAGCACAGGATACCTTCTCCCTTCACAATGCTATGAAATTACCAGCACCGGATACCTTCACCCTTCACAGTGCTATAAGATAACCAGCACAGGATACAGTCACCCTTCACAGTGTTATAAGATAACCAGCACAGGATACCTTCACCCTTCACAATGTTATGAGATAACCAGCACAGGATACCTTCACCCTTCACAATGCTATGAGATAACCAGCATAGGATCCCTTCAGACGTACTGGCATTCCTCCTGTTCAGGACTCCCTGACTGGAGCTACTACTGCCTCCCTATACAATTAAAATTATTCAAATTTTCACTCTAGATCACATGAAATTTGGTTTTGTGAAAGGTAGATCATGCCTGCTCAACCTGGTTTACATCTTTGAGTCAGTCACCAGAGCTGTGGATGAAGGTAAGGTAGTTCATACAGCCTACCTCGATCTGGCCAAGGCCTTTGATACCATTCCTCACTCAGGCATTATTGATAAACCCACCAAACTAGGCATTAACCCCTATATCATTAGGTGGGTTGCAAATTGGCTTAAGGATAGAACCCACAGTGTGAAAGCAGCGGACTCCAAATCAGATTGCTGACCAGTCATGAGTGGAGTCCCACAGGGATTTGTCCTGGGTCCTCTCTTGTCTGGCATCTACTTCTCAGAAGTCCAGGCCAACACGGTGGGACTCTGGCTGACCAGGTTCACAGATGACTGCAAGCTGGGAGCCATTATTAACACCCCAAGTGATGCAGACATCCTACAGAAAGGCCTCACTGAGACCAATGACTGGTGTCAAAACCATGGCCTTACGCTTAATGCCAAATGCATTGTCATCCCTTTTGGGTAAAACGTAGTTCCCACTAATTACCACATCGATGGGAGCCCAATGAACACTGAAGGTGTTATAGGAGATATGGTGACACAGGTTGACAGCAACCTCTCCTTCGACCACCACACTACCACTGTGGTCAGAATGTCCTCATATGTGGTACATCTCATTACCAAGGGTTTTGCATCCAGGAATAAAGAGGTCATAATTTCTCTCTACTCTTCCATCATTAGACCAATCATAGAGTATAATTCCCCATTTGGCATGTACCTCACTAGACACCTGTAACAGCTGGAGAGGCCACAAAAAGTACCTCATGAAGAGGATTCTAGGCCTTAAACACATGTCCTACAGGGACAGAGTAAAAAAACTCCAGCTATTCTGTCTCACATAGTCTACTAAGAGGCAATCTCTGCTTGACTTACAAAGCCATGTCTGACCCAGCTCTGTTAGAAATGTTACATCTAAAAAATCCCTATCTCTCCGCACCACATGCTCCAGAGACCTCAACCTTATTACCACAATCAACAGAACATGCTGGAGGGACAGGTTCATAACCCAGAGACTGCCCATGCCCTGGAATAGACTTCTCATACATGTCAAGCAGAGCACCTCACTGGCCCTCTTCAAGAGAAATCTTGATGAGTGGATGGGAAATAGAAAGTTCACCCAGGGCATCACTCCAGTGGCTCTACTTGATAGAGGCACTGGAAACTAATGTTGGGTAGCACAATGCCAGGCACTTCTATGGGCTACGCCTGTAAAGGCTCCAGGGCCATTAGCCTAGTGCACATCTGTGAACCTATGAACTAGCCAGATCTTGAAAATTGGCTTAAACAAGGATGCTGCAAGAAAAAGTGGAAGTTTCTGGTGGGTTGGATGTATTTAATTTGTGGTATGCCACCCCCTTTAGAGGAATTAGGGATAAAACATTTCTAAGGAATATATCTGACCAGTTTAAGAAATGGTTCAAAAATAAGATTTGCAGTAAGCTTTTTGAAGAAAATGTGGGCTGGCAGGGGAGGAAAATGAACACAGAAGTAAAATACTGGCATTAGCTATGTAATGAAAAGGGCATTCTGTCTTCATGGGAAAGCCAATATAATCTGTTGAAAGGGATGGATACATTGTGCAAGCTGCTGGTTGAAGCTAAGCAGTTTAGAAGTAAGAATGAATAAATTATATAAGAGGTAGAATGGACAATTAAAACAAGAGAAGCTCAGGCACTTGAAATAGTCTAACTCGGCAAGCTGATAAAGTACTGGCTGAGTTTAATGAAGATGATAGAAATAAATTAATGGTTGTTAGGGACTCATTATGCAAGGAAAGATTTTAGATTGATAGGCAGCTACTAGGCATGCAGTCATGGAAACCATTGAAGAGATTAGTTCAGTTTCCCATATTGCCCTAGAACATTGTCTGGTTAAGAGACTTGCTCAGAGTTATACAATAAGCAAATGAAGTGTGAGAGAATCGAACACTAGACTGCAGGAAACCCTTATCGACAGTCTTATCCTCTGCACTGTCAGTCTGTTTGCTTTCTACATAATCCATGAAGTCCCATAAGTTTTGTACTTTTGCCTGACAGTGACTCCACCATTACATCTACACCCAGCATGGATTAAAAGTAGGTTTCCCAATATAGATGACTGTTGCCTCTCAGCTACACTTGTACAAGACTGGAATACAGGTGTTGATGAATGAAGTTTTTAAGCAAGAGATTCATTTACCACCTAAACTGAACATTTTGGGGAAAATGAGGGCAGACATTCTACTTTAACACATAGCAGCTACTTTATAACCGGTAGATGGTAAATTCCGTACTTCTAACCAACAATTACTTGATATCTACCACCCAAAAAAGTCAGTAGGCAAACTACTCTACAAACACTCCCTTGCCCATGCTTGGAACAAACTTCCCCTTGACTTACGTTCAATCTCCCACACCTCACACTTTAAAAATGAACTAAAACCTTATTTTCTCAATTCCAGAACCTACCCTTGCCATGACCCTACCTAGTCTTCCTTCCCTTTATGTACCCTCAAAAGAACCATACTTAGTACCTCATTACACCTCTCTCTCCAATGTGTCTACTATGCATTTGTACAATTTTATACAAACAAAAAATGTTTATTGTTGACCTATTGAACTATATCAATGTAAAATTGTTAGCTTCTTTTTAATGCAACTTTAACTTTATGCATGTAACCCAGCTTATGTAAATTGTTTTGCTATAACTGTTATTATATCAATATTGTTTAAAATTGTACTTATTTTAAAATGTATTACTGGAGCTTTTCTCCTCGGGTCTCCACTGAAAATGGGCCACAAGCCCAGTTGGACAAACCCGGTTAACATATGTCAATAAATAAATAAAATAAATAAAAATTCAAAAAAATTAGAATTCTAGAAGCCTATCAAAAGTGGAAGATGTGAAGCAAATGATAACGTAGTTAGCAGACACATAATAGAGAATGGCAACAGAGAAAAGCAATATGAATGTATGTTAATATCTAGCAGAAAAACATATAACTGAATAGATGTTTTGTGACTACAGCACTTTTAATGCTCCTTGTCAGGGTATTGTGTTTGGTTAAAGTTGTGTTACTTGCAATGACAGTTTGAAGTAATTTGTTTTGCCTTGTAACTTAGATAATGTTTGCTATTATGTTGTTAACGGCTTACTATCAAAATGTCGATCACCCATCTGCGAATGTACATACTGTCAACTCTTTTATGCGAAAGCCGTAATGCAGATTCCTCAAAATAGCAAAAGAACATTGAATGTCGACATTTCCGACCGCTCCACACCACACAACAAATGCTACCATGGGTCAAAAGGGGGGCGAGATTTTGCATTTCGGAATATCGGTGTTCAATATTATCAACAGTCGCAGTTCGCATTAGTGGTGTCGGCAAGGGGTGATTGATATTTTGATAGTAAACCGTTAACATATTTGCAGAGTTAATAAATTCATTAAAAACAAAAGAATTCTAAGAAAAAGAAAACACATTGCTGACTCTGAAAGATCTTCTTAGTACAGATGCTGCAGGCCATTTAGTATCCAGTGAAATTATGGTTATGGGCTTCCAGTACAGGCAGTGATGTAGTCAGCAGCAGCATCTACACAGTTGTCTGAAATTAAAGCCTTGTTCTTCTGTCGCAAGAAATGAAAATTCAGTCAGGTTCATTCGCAGCACAATGAAACTGCCTTCTAATGTCTGCAAAATCTTTAAATAAAAGGAAAATTATGGTGTTTAGACATTACTTCATCAGAATTGTCTCACCATGAACAATAACTGGACTTCATATAAAATCCACAAAAGACAGCAGCCTTTAAAATCATTCCTGATTTAGGGAGATCCACATAAAAAAACTAAACTGTAGCCTCACTGGCCACCTTAACAAGATAATTTCATTCTTTTCAGTCAACAATAACTGTCCAGTTCTACAACCTCGAATCCATGATACAACTAAGCCTAGCTTCACACTGGTGGATGTGACTCTGTGGTTGCTCGCACAGACTCATCTCCAGGAAGCAGAATTTCATATCATCTTTTAATTGGATGAAACTCAACAACTACAGGAAAAAAATGATGACCAAGTGAACTAAGTATGGCAAGATGTCTGGTTGTTTGGCTTAAAGGAAGGCATTGGTAGGGAGAATACGGCACACTGTTTGTCAGAACAGTACAGAATTGTAGTGCATGCAGCGCTGGGATTATGCTCCAATAACTGTTAAATACTATCCTTTTTCAAAATTATTCTAACACAAGACCTGACCTTAACACTTAGAAGGGCACTTACCAATTACAAGACGTTAATATCATGTCTGGGACTAAAACCTGACTGTGTCGGCCACTAAAGAGCAGCAGCAGAACATGAAACAGCTTTGTTTCAACTCCATTTCTGCCTGTTGTCTACTACATTATATCTGCTATTCTGAAACAAACTACTTCCCTTGGACAGGGAATATATAAGGACGTAAACCACATTCATATGCTTTACCAGCTTTCAAAGTCAGCACAACACATTGCTTATTTTTCCCCTTAATTTTACATTTCTGTAACTAGCAGTACATGGAGTAGATAAATCTCCATACACTACGAAGAATTATGATTGTCTCCAATCACTATGTACTATTATCTGCTCTCAACATGGATACTGAGAGTCATCTCTAGAGTGAATTTCTTGGGATCCATGTCTCGAACACACAGTATACATATTACAATCACAGATCCAATCATAAGCCCCTGTCACTAGGAAGCTTGAAGAAAAGAGAAGTATCTGGTAAACGAATCCGCCACCAACAACCAGTCATTCAGTGTAAACAGAACCTGTGATGAGCCACAGTCATCTCAGATAGGTAGCCACAGCTGGTTCTAAGTTTTAGCACAGGAATCCCTAATCAGAAAATACTGCTAGGTCCTAGTGCCAAGTGCCCTCTCCCATTATATCATTTACTATATATCTGAGCTAGTCCCCTTTTATAAAATATATGTGAACAAAATAAATCAGTTAACCCGATTTTTTACTTCTCTCCAGGGCTTTTAGTAAGTGGTTGAGAGAAAGTGACATCAGGTAGACCACACTGGAGTGCTGTTAAGCTGTTTTATTTTTGTGTATTTGCCTCATGAATCACAGGACATGGGCTGCTGCACATGTTTTATGTCCTATGAGCTTTTTAACTACGGTGGGGGAAGCATGATTGTTAATAGGATCTCAAATATTCTGACCAAGAAAACCTAGTATAGGCACACTTACTGAGCTGCTTTTTAATCCATTTCAGGGATAAGTTACCTTTGATGGAGCATGAGTTCGTCATGATGGCAGAGAGGGACTTCAAGATCTGGCCATATCAATTTCTCTTTTCAGTAACAAGGCTGACATCTCAGTGATAGATGTCATCACCATGGATGACTATTTTGGCACAAGTCCCTTTGATTTCGAAAGGTGATTTAATTGCATATGTGCATAGTGTAATGCTGTTTAGGCAGGAATGCTGGCATTATCTGAAATGACTTGTTATTTCTGGTTTACTATATAATATTTTACTGTTTGATTAGTGCTAAGCTGCCAGCTTCTCTCTCACTGCACCATGCTTTTCACACAGACTGAGGCCATAAACAAGGGGAACAGGAAATTTACACCGGGCCTGGCGCCCATGTCCCTAATAGAGATAGCTTATAAATGCCTGGCCCTCAATGTCTTAGATGGATACAGGACATCATTATTCTTTCAGGAAAATTTGGCTAGGCTTAGAAAGTCCCCCCCCCCCAGTCATTAGGCTAGTAACAGTCTATGAATCTATGAAATCTCAGAGCCGTACAGCTAGCTGCTGTGTGTCATGCTGATTCCTCTTGATGCAGATTTGTTCAGCGTAGCTGCAAGCATCTGGATACTGGGAATAAGGCCACTTTACCCAATACTATTACTTTCTTTAAATTAGTTGATGGGATTTTCTCTTCATCAGAAATGCTATTTGTACCCTGTTCCTCTTCTGTTTTTCACTCTTTCTTTAGCATTAGACCAGCTCTTTGCTCATCAGTACAAGAAAGAAATGATATTATATTGCCACAGCTACCTAGCTATTCCTTCAGTCTCTTAATATCTCTGAAACTACCCAAAAAAGGATGTAGCACTGCTCAGAGATGAGCAGACTCTCCAGACCACTGAATAGGTCTCTTCTCATTTCTCATTACCATAAAGGTATTCTACTAATGCTGAATGATATACTTTCAATAGTTTAAGCCAAGCCCGCAGATAGAAAAGAGCAGATTTCCTACTTCAACGACCATTTCATAAGGGAGTCACACAAAAAGACAAGAGAATGCAAGATGCTTTCTACTTAAGGTAGCGTGTACAAACCAGTGTTCTATCCCTTAGTGCTTGGAATATTGCTGACTAATATGGCATGGTAAAAGTGATAGCTTTTCTCTCTCTCTATCAGCAGGAAATCTGGATGGATAGAGTCTACTCACAAGGAGAGATGGATTTTGAGCCCTTAGCACAAATGGGCCTCTGGGAACTTTCTCAGTCTTAAGAAGCCTATAATATAAGTATCTTCATGTGGACATCCAGCTACCACCAAGCCACCCTAGCAAAGGACTCAAGGTTGTCACGTTGACTCTCATACCTTACCTTTTGCTATATATGTAGAGCATTTTACAGAGCACTGCTTATTCAAAGAAAAGTCCTTCATCTCTCTACATTGAGCTCAGGAATTATATGATCAGTTTGCCTCCACAGTTGTGACAGGCACACCATTTGCTGCAGGATCCTGTCCTCTCAACAGAATGAGAGAAGACAGACACTCAAAGCTTTAAATTTAGTAACTTATTTTCCTCACTGGCATATCTTCACCTATAAGATGCTGTACAGGACATTCTGCATACCAGTGAATCATTCACACACATTCTCTTGGAAAAACAAGGGACATTGGACATGCCACAAAATAGTTACACATTCTCTGAGACAAACACAACATATTGGACATGCCATAAAACTTTGATATATGTTCTCTGGGACAAAGGACGAGGGGCATACCACAAACATTTTTGTACATGTTCTCTGGGAAAAACATAGGATGAAGGACATGCCAGCCAATGTGGTAGGTTTCTGGAAAGTTCATTATAATGAGTTTGGTGAAATAAGCAAATTCTGGCAGGAACCAGAAGCTTTTTCTTACCAAGTTTGGAGACCCCATCTAAACTCTCAGCTGTATCTGTACAAACACTCCCAAGGGATATCTTGTTGAAAAGGCTGGAATGCACCTTGCGTGCTATTTACACCCTAGAAAAAAAAGCACATCACTTGAAAAAGGAAATTGCAAGCCACCTACCATGTGAGCAGTTACTGGGATGCCAGGGGGCTGACAATGCTTTGAAGAACTTGGCAAAACTACAACAGGGCCCCAAAAAGTATAATTCTTAGCTACTGTGAATATGCAAGTTAACTCTTGTACATAGCTTTCAAACTTGTGGGTTATCACCTGTGTAAGCTAAATGGTTTTACATTGGCCCAGCAAGACTTTCACCTCAAAGACTGACAACAGCTTAGCTCAATCATCATAATCAGAACACTTGGACAAGACACACCCATAGGTGGTCCATAAACACCCACACATAGCAACACTAAATCCACATATGTGGAGGCCCTTAACATTAACCTGCCCAAGCAACAAGGACCTCTGAAGCTGAAACACGAGTGTGCCACCCAACAACAGCCCCTAAGGCAAGACAACATACCCAAAACTTTAGTCACAGGTGACTCTATAGTCAGGCACACTGATATCCCCCTCACCAGGCTGAACAAAGAGAAAATTACAGTCCGCTGCCTGTTGGGTGCCAGGATCCACCACGTAACGCATGCACTCAAGTCACTCCACAACAAGTACAAATACAACTCTGTCATTGTCCATGTTGGAGTGAATGACTTGACATGTACCTCCCTGGACTACATGAAAAGAGACATGGAAAAGCTCTCAGATCATGTGGTCCAGGCAAGTATGACCCTAGCAACGAGTAGCATCCTGCCTTCAACAAGAATGATACCACAGTATAAGGACAAAATGACTGACTTCAACAACTGACTAAGCTTCTGGTGTCATTCAAAGGGAATCCAGTATCTGTCTGCCTGGGACAACATGATCGACAAACCACGATGCTTTGCCAGAGATGGTCTGCACCTGTCACCTCTGGGATTCAGGTTACTGACTAAAGGTTGTCACCCCTATAGTGCCTTTTTTAGGCAAGGTTCAAAGGACAAAACCACCACCATAACAGATACAAGCATGCAAAATCTGAAGGTAATGCTACTCAATGCTAGAAGTCTAAACCTCAAAATGCACTCTCTCGAGGCACTCCTAAAACTGGAGAACATTGATATCTGTGCAGTAACTGAGATCTGGTTCAAGGCTCCAGAGAGCACCCCTGCAATACCAGGCTACAACTCTTGCCACACTTTTCGGCCACCAAATCAAGACCGAAACACTAAGGTGGAGGAGTGTTCATATTCACCAAGGATATTCACACCTCCAAGCTAGTTGCCCAACACAATGCATCTAAAATTCTCCAGGTGCAACTAACACTAGGTAAGACTGCAATCCAAATTGTAGCTTGCTACAGATCCCCCACCATGCCCCAAGATTTTCACTACACCTTTCTAAACATACTGGAAAATATTAAGATACAACAAAACACCCTAATACAGGGTGATTTCAACTACTCTGCCATTAACTGGGAAAACTACTCGGGTACCAACACCTTTCCCCAATGGCTCATGGAATTCATAAATTCCAACGCCCTGGATCAACTAATCCATTGTCCCACCAGGGGATCCAATATCCTAGACCTGGTCATTACCAACATGGGAGATAGATGCTCCACACCAGTGGTCACCCCCTCATTGGTCAGGTTTGACCATAAGCAAATCACTCTTGACATCCACATCCTACCCCCATCCCCCCAGTAAGGAAACCTCCGTAAAAAAACTTCTCCAAAGCCAACTTCATGCTACTCAAGTCAGAAGTGACAAACTTCATGACACCCATGCAGGCAGGAGCTGAAAGTTTGACTGCTGAATCCTACACTGAGGCACTGAACGAGCACATCCACTCGTGCATGAATCGTGCAATCCCAAATAGAACCAAGATGTGCTCCTCCAAAAAAAGAAAGCAAATCTGGTGGTCCCCTGCCATAAACAAACTATACAACAGAAGAAAGAAACTGTTGCAGAAACGAGGAAAATCCCAGGATGCAAAAAACTCCCTTGCCAGCATCAGTAAGAAGCTGAGATCCCTCATAAAATCCTCCAAAGATAGTTATGAAAATAAAATTGCCAAAGATTCCAAAGGCAACCACAAGGCATTCTATAACTATGTCAAGAATCTAAATGGCAATGCTCAGATCTGCTCTGAGCTACAACAGAATGGCATTAAATATACTGATCCCAAGGATATTGCCACTATCCTGACAGATCGATTTAGTGCCAACTTCACCCCCCTCTCACCCCCTAAAGGGCCCATCTCAATACCAAAAGATTGCCAAATTCCAGTAATCAAGGCCACACAGACAGAAGCCGCACTCTCCAAAGCTAAGAATACAGCATCCATGGGACCAGATGACATCCCGGGCTATATTCTGCATGAACTACAAAATGAACTGGCACCTCACCTAAGTGTCATGTTTAATCATAGCCTCACCTCAGGCTTCGTGCCCACTGAGTGGCGCACAGCTACAGTTATCCCACTCCACAAGGGGGGATATCCACCTTGGATCCTGGGAACTACTGTCCCATCAGTCTGACGAGCCTGATATGCAAGGTCATGGAACACATTATCATGGAACTTATAAACAAAGACATTGGCAGCCTTCAAACACTGGAGCCCTCCCAGTTTGGGTTCGTGAAGGGCTGATTTTGTCTCCTGAACCTGACTGACTTGTTTGAATCAGTCTCCAGCGCTGTGGACGAGGGTAAGGTGGTCTACACAGCCTATCTGGACCTCGCCAAGGCCTTCGTCACCATCCCCCACTTTGGAATCATAGATAAACTTACTAAGCTGGGCATAAATCCCTACGTCACTCGATGGGTTGCCAACTGCCTTACTGACAGAACCCAGACTGTAAAAGTAGCCGACTACAAATCCAGCTTCAGACAAGTGGAGTATCTCAGGGTTCAGTCCTGGGACTGCTCTTGTTTGGCATCTACTTCTCTGAAGCACAGGCCAACACTAAGGGACTCTGGCTAACAAAGTTCGCAGATGACTGCAAACTGGGAGCCATTATTGAATCCCCAAATTATGTGGATATTCTACAAAAGGGCCTTACAGAAACAGATGCTTGGTGCCAGAGTCATGGGCTCAATCTTAATGCCAAGAAATGTATAGTTATCCACTTTGGTAAAAACCATGTACCCATGATTTACCACATAGTTGGCAGTACACTAAACAATGAAAGTGTGATGAAAGACTTAGGGACACAGGTGGACAGTGGTCTCACCGTCAATGACCACATCGCCACAACAGTCAGGAAATCCTTCTATGTGGCACACCTCATCACTAAGGGTTTTTCATCCAGAAAAAAGGAGGGCATTGTCCCACTGTACTCATCCCTCATTAGACCCATTATAGAGTACAATGCCCGGTTTGGTATGTACCTCACAAGACATCTGCAACAGATGGAAAAGCCGCAGAAATACCTCACTAAAAGAATCACAGGCCTAAAGAAGATGCCCTATGCTGACTGTCTAAAAAAACTCCAGCTATACTCTGCGGCATATCATCTACTCAGAGGCGATCTCTGCTTAACATACAAGGCCATGTCAAACCCTGAGCTGTTGGACATTCTCCACTTAAAGAAATACCAATCCCTCAGATCCACATGCTCCAGAGATCTAAACCTTGTCATCACAATGAACAAAACATGCTGGAGGGATAGGTTCTTGCCCCAGAGACTCCCCATACTCTGGAATAGACTGCCCATACATGTCAAGCAGAGCACCCCCTTGGCCCTCTTCAAAAGGAACCTCGACGATTGGATGGGAGATAGGAAATTCACCCCGGGGTTCACATCAGTCACCCTGCTAGACAGGGGTCCAGGGAAGTAAATATTGTGGGAAGAAATATCCAGGGAATTTTTATGGCTAGGCTTGTATAAGCCCTAGGGCCGATAGCCTAGTACCAACCTATAAACCTATGTGCCACCATTCCCAAAAAGTGTGAACCAGTTTTCCCACAGTTCCCTAACCTTTTTTGTCCAACTTTATTCACCTTTTGCCCAAATTCTCCTTACAGTTCTTGGTGGTTCTTTTTTAAAGAAAAATAAATAAGTTATTATTAGTGAGTCCTAGCTTGATTTGATTTAACTTTAAAGACACTGACCCTTCAACAGGATTCTAGGCAAGTAAGGGATTAGAGTCATATGGACTGATGCAAAAAAAATCAAGCTTATTATTTTTGGCTAGTTATAAAATCCTTCTCAGTAATAAATAAACAAATGAAGCAAAAGCAAATGGTGGTCATGTACCCTTGTAGCACAATGATTAGTCTCACATTTAATTTAATTTTCTGCATGTTAGCTGTCTGCTTCTGTTGCATTATGAGATAGTAGAGCAACAAGACACTACGCATCTTGAAAAATGGCAATAAAATATATAGCCAAGGATTCATAAAGATCCCCTCTGCTTACTGTAACAGCCATGGTAAAAAGTCCCTGCTTCTGCAATGCATCGGTTTGCAATTCAGAGCCACGTTAGCAGCAATGAAGAAAGACCTCGTTACTGGCTAATTTGCATGACTCTGAATTGCAGTTAACTACCATGAAGTACAGATCAACACTTCCTGTAGCAGTTAACAGTGCTGGCAGCTGCATTGTATAAGCAGGGGTACCCTCCTCATTCACTGTCCCACACAATAAACACATTCAAACACACACACACCACAGACTCCATACCTGTCCCTGTGTTTAATGAACTTTTCCAAATGTTTATTTTTCCCCTGTCCTGTTAATACACAGATGATGACAGTCTGTCATTAATGCCAGACATTTGAGTTTCACACTTCATATCTTTCAGTAAACGAATGCCAAGACAAAAGTTCTTAACCTAGTGACACTCTCCATTTACGCTATCAGGTTTAGAGGTATACCTAACGTTCCCTGTCCCTCTCCCTCATACATAATGACATATTGCAAGCTGTGCAAAGAACAAGACTATTTAGCATATGCCTCTTCTCCAGAATGCTTCACTGCAGTGTTGCAAAAAGATGAAAATTTTTTATGCAAAAACACCGTGGTAGGGCTGTCTATGAATTCAAAAAGGTTACATCATTTTGTACACATAATGTACACCTCTTGCTAATCTTTTTTTTCTCCTCCAGAAAATCACTAGAGACATTTTTCATGTAGCCATCCCATTCTAGAATAAGAATCATTACATGATTTAAACAAACAAACAAAAAAGAATCATTATATAACTCTAATGGATTTCTTCTCAGGGTCATTAGCATACACGTTGGCTGGTCTTGGGCTTATGATGCCTTGAGACATGTTAAAGTCGCCCATGCACATCTTATGTTTTATATCGACGTATAGCATGATCTTGTTAATTCTTAGGCACACTCTTTTCTTAGCAGTGACTTTGAAGGAATTAGGTCATAATACAGCAGAACTTATCTCCTATCATAACTCAGGCTATTACCTTCACTTTCCGTCAGTGAGAGTCTAAGAAATATTCATTAGTTCACTGTGGGAGATCAAATTTACGACCAGAGGTCATCAAGAAGCCAGAATGTCATTAAATCCCACTTATTTATTTATCCTTTGTTGACTGGGTTAGCCCCACTAGATTAATGGCCTATTTTTATGGAAGAAATGAGGTAGTATTTAATACTACTATGAGAAATTTAGACAGGACATCAGGGAACGTGCACTATTCTTTTCAATAGGTGCTGTGGGATCTGTCACATCCAACTGAGTTACCACCAACTCAAGCAGATGGAACCTCAGTTTAACATGTCATCCGAAGGATGACACATTTAGGAGTGCAGCCCCCCATGCTGCATTGCAGTGTCTGCAATCCATCTACCTCATGTGGGAATAGAACCCATGAACTTCAAAACCAAAGGTGCATGTGCTACACATTGCACAACTTACATTGTTCTATTTTTCTCCCTCCCAAATGACTATATAGTACAGTTGTGTAAAACCATACCATAATGATAGATAGCCTCTTCACTGTTGTAATATTCATTACAATAGATATCCCCTGTCAAGGGTGGCTTGACATCTGCCCAATATACCAAAGTCTTTAGGTTGCTTTATGGTACACCATACGTTACACATATGCTCTTTTCATAGCATAGCACATAAAGGTGATGTCCAGATGTATCATCCTCAGAAATGAGAGCCCCAGTAGGAATACCAGTCCAGGGGATAGAAAGGTAATCCGTACATCCAGAAGGGAAATGGAACAGGTGGTGAAGGGAGGGAGTGAATACTGCAACAGTGAAAAGAAGGACATCTACCATTATTGTATGATTTTACACAAGAATACTATGTCCTTCCATTTCATTGCTGCAGTATACATTACACTAGGGAGACTGTCAAAGCTCAGGAATCAGAGTGGGAGGAGGAAGGACCAGCATAGCTCTCTAGGAAAGTGTGAAGGATGGCCTAGCAAAACCAGCTCTAACTCTGGAAACTCCATCCAACTTGTAGTGCTTGGTAAATGTATGCACAGAAGTCCAGCTTTTTCAATAATAGAGTTAGTATTCAAACCCTTGAATAAAGCACCAGAGGAAGCCACAGCTCTAGTAGAATGAGCCTTAACAGAGGAAGGAAGGCTATTAGCATGAAAGAAATAAAAGGAAATGGCTTTAGAAATCCAAGAAGAAAAAGTTTGCTTGGACACAGCCAATCCTAAGGACCTAAGATGAAAGGAAAAAAAAGAGCTAATCAGATTTACAAACAGTCTTAGTCTTATCCAAATAAAACGTGAGTTGTCCATGCAGCACTTTCTCACTAGTAGATTGTGGAGAAGAGAAAAAAGTGGGTAAGTTAATAGAATGAGTTAGAGACAACTTATTCACCATCTTGGGCATAAAAGAAAGATTAGTATAAAGGAATACCCTGTCCTTATAAAATACCAAAAAAAGAGGACAAGCCATAAGGGCTTGAAGCTCAGATAACTTGTGAAGACTGGTAGAGAAGGTTGAAGACTGCCAGTCTAGCCAAATAGAATTTGATACATAATTCTGGCATTTGTAAGTATAAATGTAAAATACAGGCTTGTTTCTTAAATGAAAGAAAATACTGTAAAATGTTGAACTTCAAGATTGTAGCAACATTGCCATCTGCTGTACGGAAAACCAAGTCAAGCATTTCAAATCGTTCTTTTGAAGATAAAATTATTTCAAATCTATCCTTTGATCTGTAGAGCTCGGAGTCAGTCTGTCTGAGCTAGCACATTCTTTCTATTGTTTTAACTTGGGGAATAATTACTCGAGTGTACATGTGAAATGTTTTTTATTGCTGTAGCTTCCTGAGCAGGTGTTAGCTTGCTAAATAATGTAGCCTGTTGGCCTGGGAACTCCAGGATAAGTGTCAAAGAAATGATGTAATATGAACTAAATGACAATGATGTAATCTGGGAGGGCCCAAAAGAAATGTTTGTTAGTGATTTTAAAAACTATTGCTCAGAGAGAGACTGTAAGCATTTTGATCTTGGACATCCAACTTAGCACTGCTTATGCTCTCTTAAGTTATCTTAGAAGTGTGCTTTCTTGTAGCAATAGCTAGGAGTTTGAAAGGATTAGACTAAGTGTTTTTCTGTTATGTCAGAACTGTACCACTGAATTATTTTAAGTTTCTGTGCAATCTCTGAACTCTTGAATCGCACTGTGGTGTTGTAGTATTATCTTGTGTTTTTAGTATGTATTATTAAATATTTTTAAATCCTTTTCAACTGTGTTTGGTTTATGCAGAGATAAATTAAGCTGTAGAGTACATTGCATGCTTATAAGTGATCCTGAACTAAGCATTGAATGCTTAGTTATGCTACTATTGGATAATAATATTGCACAGTAATAATTGGACACCCTTTTAAGGGCCTTTGGGTAGCTGATAATTATGAGCTGGTGGTGGCAGGAATTACTACCGTATAGTCTGGGTAAAGGGGCATAGCTGGAGAATCTGTGTCAGCCTTTCCCAGGACTGTCTGTGAAGTTGTGTAAATACTTATCTCAAAGTGTGTGTGTGTGTGTGTGTGTGTGTGTGTGTGTGTGTGTGTGTGTGTGTGTGTGTGTGTGTGTATGTGTGTCAGCTACTTGGGCAGGGACACAAAGCAGTGGTTGGACAGAGAGGGTACTGGAGGTTTTAGCTTGCCAGCTAGGCTGAGATCTGGGCCCTACAGCTGTGCCAGTGGGGAGTTTTATTGGGGACCTGGAGAGCAAGGGAGCAACCATCTCCAGACTGACTGTGATCTATGTGTAATCTTAAGGGAAATTGCACTTTACTGTGTGTATTTGTTATCCTTTCTCCTACACGAGACGTCATCTCTGGTGTTAGTGGTGAGGATTGAGGCTCCTTGATTGCTGGGCCAGGGCACAGGCATCACATATTAATTGGTGGCAGTGGTGGGATATCCACCTCACATATTAATTGGGTTGCAGTGGTGGGATCCACTTCAGATTCTAATTGGTGGGCATTAGTGGAATATCCACATCACATATTTATTAGATGGTAAATACTAATTGGCTTGCAGTAGTGTGGGTAGAGTGAATCCTGTAGCTTATGTATAGTGATCTCTGAAGGTGTTTTGTACTCTAAATCAGCCATGCAGTGAATACTCAGAGTTCAGATCACAACTGTTTTATTTCTTTTGTTAGCTTAGTTAGTCAGGGTAAGCAGGCAGCATGTCAGCAGAGGAGCATGGAAAGCTGACAAGGATCCAGCTGGTATAGATGTGCCCGGCTAGGGGCCTAGTGCATGGAAAGCTGACTAAGGCAGACCTGATTGCAGCCTTGGTTACAACTGCATCAGAAAACAGCATCCAGGAGGAAATTCAGACTGGCAGTGGAGATAAAATATTCTGAGAATGGACAGCTCAACCTTTCTGTGAATGACAATCAGACTGGCAGTGGAGATACTATATCCTCGGAGAATGAACAGCTCAACCTTTCTGCAGTGGACTTACTAATCCAACTGGAGCTAAACAGACTTGAGTTGGAGGCCAGGCATTTGGAGATAGAAGCCAAAGAAATGGAGCGTCAAAGGAGGCATGAGAGGGAAATGCTGACTCTTCGCCAAAGTCATGAAGGTAATGGGGAAGTGAGTAACTGGACCCCAGAAGTACAACAGGTCAGTAAATTTCTTCCACAGTTTAAAGAGAGGGATAATTTTGATAGTTTCATTCATATGTTTGAGAGGGTATGCAAACAGTATAGTGTGACCAAAGGCTCTGGGTAGAGTTCCTGACCCCCCTTACTCCATGGGAAAGCTGTAACTTTTTTGTCAAAAATGCCTGACGCTGTGTGTTTTGATTATCTTTTAGAATATTTTAAACCAACACCTGAAATGTACAGGAAAACATTTCATGAGCATAGACGCAAGACAGATGAAAATGTGTGGGAATATTTTGCTGAATTGAGCACTTATTTTTATACTTGGGTGAGTGGATGTCAGGTTACCACCTTTGAAGGGCTGGCAGACCTTTTGGTGAGGGAATAAGCCCTTAGCACTTTGCCTGAGGATATGAGGATCTGGTTAGCTGATAAACAATGTGCTACTTTAGATGAGTTGGGCAAGAAGGAAGACTTATACCTGGCAAGCAGGGAAGCCGTGCACAGGAAGGGAATCCCCAGTACTGCTCATGGGTCTAAAAGAACCCATGGTGGGCAAAACAGACTGCCCCAACAGACTCTGCCAGTAGCAGGGGAAGCCACTAGTCCAGGTACATGTCCAGGAGCTAGGGTTAAATGTTTTGAATGCAACCAGTGGGGCCATATGGCATACAGGTGTCCACGGAGGTAAGGTGGGCATACAAAGGTGAGGGAGCCAGTAAGTGGGAAAGACAAAATGCCAATAGTAGGTTGTCTTGAGACAACAGGGGTATGGAACTACCATCCTGCAGACGTCCTGAGAAGGAAGAATTTTGATGAGGCAGTACTATGTACTTATGCAGTTACAAGTGGTCAGGCTAGGAGACAAGCATGTGGGTTTGGTAGCCTGTGGGAGACCCAGACCAACTGCATACTTGCAGCCAGGACTGGTGAGGTGGTTACTTCATGGAGTGGGCTATGCTGCAGCAGTGAGACTGAAGGTGAGCCACAGCTGCTTGTTGGTACTGATGTTTCCTTGGACAGAGTGACTGTAAAGGTAGAGGTGAGTAGTAGTACCCAGGCTGACAGTGAGACACCACTGTCAGAGGATGCCAGACTTCCTGTGGAAGGGGAGCTGGGAAAGGTTAAAAGGAGAGAGCTGAGACAGGCTCAGCTCTCAGACCCTACATTGTAAGGCCTGAGGCAGATAGCTAGGGAGGCACCTGATTCTCAAGGGAAGGGGTAATCTGTATACTGGGACAAAGAGTTACTATACAGAGAGTGAACCCCTGAAAGAAGGCTAGAAGGTGAGAGAGTACAGCAGTTGGTAGTGCCTAGAGCCTACTTTCTGGTGCTTCTAGCCATAGCCCATGATATTCCCATTGCAGGTCATATGGGCATAAAACGTACAAAGAGACACATTATGCATAACTTCTATTGGCCTGGAATTTCCAGAGATGTACAAGATATTGCAAGACCTGTGAGCAGTGCCAAAACATAGGCAAGGCAGGAGACGAGGTGAGAGCTCCTTTGATGCCTTTGCCTGTGATTGAGGAGCCATTTCAGAGGGTAGCTATGGATATTGTGGGTCCTCTAAGTACCCCAAGTTCCACAGGGAAAAAGTATATCCTAGTGGTAGTGGATTATGCTACACGATACCCTGAGGCAGTGGCTTTGTCCTCCATTGAGGCAGAGAAGGTGGCAAATGCTTTGTTAGAGCTTTTCAGCAGGGTGGGTTTCCCAAAAGAAATCCTGCCTTACAAAGGTGCAGATTTTATGTCAGACCTGCTGGCTTGTCTGTGGAAGTCTTGTGGGGTGAAGCATATGAAGACCACCCTCTACTATCCCCAGACTAATGGTCTTGTTGAAAGGTTAAACTCTACAATCAAGTCCATGCTACAGGCATTTGCAGATCAGTTTAAGAGAGAGTGGGACAAATATTTATCCCATCTGTTGTTTGCTTACAGAGAGGTTCCCCAGGAATCCACGGGTTTTTCACCCTTTGAGTTGCTGTATGGGCATAGGGTGAGGGGACCTCTAGATTTAATTCGAGATGAGTGGGAAGGTGAGTGCAAGTCTCACAAGGAGTCTGTTGTGGCATACGTCCTAAACCTCAGAACAAGGCTCAGGGAACTCATGGGCTTGGCCCAGGAGGACCTGGCAGAAGCCCAACAACAGAATAAGGTGTGGTATGAGAGGAATGCTCAAGCTAGAGAGTATGTTGTGGGGCAGCAGGTAATGGTTCTCATTACTGTCAGACACAACAAACTGCAAGTAGCTTGGGAGGGTCCCTACAAGGTGGTAAGAAAGGTGAGTTATGTTAACTACATGGTGGAACTGCTAGGCAGATGGCAAGGGCACAAATTGTACCATGTTAACATGATGAAACCCTACTATGATAGGGAGGCCCTTGTGCTGAGCATTTGCAGTGGATTGCAGGAGGAGTCTGAGGGAGATCTGGGGAATGATCTTCTTAGTGAGGCTCGGGCTGACACCTCAGTGGAAGATGTAGCAATGTCCCAGCAGCTATCTCCTACCCACGTTCGAGAAATCTGAGCAGTGTTGCAGGAATTTGGGGACATGTTCACTGGGAAGCCAGGGTGCACCCACCTGGTACAGTACTGGGTGGATGCAGGACCCAAAAGGCGTATTAGGCAGGCCCCTTATAGAGTGCCTAAGAGAGTCAGACAGACTCTGAGGGAGGAGGTACAGGAGATGTTGGAACTAGGGGTGATTCAAGAGTCCAACAGTCCCTGGGCCTTCCCAGTGGTGCTGGTGCGAAAGAAGGATGGTAGCACCAGGTTCTGTGTGGACTACAGGAAATTAGTCACACAGAGTCAGATGCTTACCCCATGCCTAGGACAGATGAGGCCCTAGAGCAGCTGGGTGGGGCTAAGTATCTTACAACCATTGATCTTACCAAGGATTACTCGCAGGTGCCCTTGACTCCCAGTGCTAGAGAGAAGCAGCCTTTGTGACTCCTTTTGGCTTGTGTGAGTTCACATGGATGCCCTTTGAGATGAAGAATGCTCCAGCGACTTTCCAGAGGCTGGTGGATAGTATCCTAGCAGGAGCAGGAGGGTTTGCCCTTTTTTACCTAGATGATATTGCCATCTACAGCCATTCTGGGACAGAACACCTTCAGCATGTCAGGGAGGTGTTGCGCAAACTACAGAGGGCAGGGTTGACCATTAGGCCAAGCAAATGTCAGGTGGGTATGGCAGAGGTCTCTTACCTAGGACACAGAGTGAAAAGTGGTAAGATAACGCCAGAACCTGCCAAAGTGGAAGCCATTCAGGCATGGCCTGCACCTGCTACCAAAAAGCAGGTGAGGGCATTCTTAGGGACAGCAGGGTACTACAGAAAGTTCATACCCAATTATATTACCATACCTGCTCCCCTCACAGACCTGACAAGGAAGAACAGGCCAGATAAGGTAGTGTGGACCCTAGCATGTGAGCAGGCATTCCAGAACCTTAAAGAAGCTTTGGGAAGGACCCCCTGTGTTAGCCAGTCAAGATTACAGCAAAGAATTTGTTGTGCAAGTGGATGCTTCAAAACATGGAGTGGGGGCTGTACTTAGCCAGATTTCTTCAGAGGGAGAATAGCACCCAGTGGTTTATCTCAGTCATAGTCTCCAACCCAGGGAGGAATGCTATGCAGCTGTAGAAAAGGAATGTCTAGCCATAGTGTGGGCACTGCAGAAACTTCAGCCTTATCTGTATGGAAGAAAATTCACTGCAATGACAGATCACAACCCCCTAATATGGTTAAGCAGAGCCAGTCAGCAAAATGCCAAGTTGCTAAGATGGAGCCTGGGGTTGCAAGTATATGATATGTCAGTGCAGCACTGCAGTGGGAATAGCAATGCCAATGCAGATGGGCTCTCAAGACAGGGAATGGGGTGAGGTACATTCAGATAAACCTAACCCTCTCAAGTGGTGTTTATCAAGGGTCACTTGAAAAACTAGCTTGAGTTCTCCGGGGGGGTGGTGAAATGTGAAGACTGGTAGAGAAGGGTGAAAGCTGCCATCCTTGCCAAATAGAATTTGCTACATCATTCTGGCATTGGTAAATATAAATGTAAAATACAGGCTTGTTTCTTAAATGAAAGAAAATATTGTAAAATGTTGAACTTCAAGATTGTAGCAACACTGCCATCTGCTGTAAGGAAAACTAAGTCAAGCATTTCAAATCTTTCTTTTGAAGTTAAAATTATTTAAAATCTATCCTTTGATCTGCAGAGCTCGGTGTCAGCCTGTCTGAGCTAGCACATTCTTTCTAATGTTTTAACTGGGGGAATAATTACTAGAGTGTACATGTGAAATGTCTTTTATTGTTGTAGCTTCCTGAGCAGGTATTAGCTTGCTAAATAATGTAGCCTGCTGGCCTGTGAATTCCAGGATAAGTGTCAAAGAAATGATGTAATAGGAACTAAATGAGAATGATGTAATCTGGGAGGGCCCAGCAGAAATGTCTGTTAGTGATTTTAAAAACTACTGCTCAGAGAGAGACTGTAAGCATTTTGATCTTGGACATCCAACTTAACACTCCTTATGCTCTTTTAAGTAACCTATCTTAGAAGTGTGCTTTGTTGTAGCAATTGCTAGGAATTAGAAAGGATTAGACTAATTGTTTTTCTGTTATGTCAGAACTGTACTACTGAATTATTGTATGTTTCTGTGTGATCAATGAACTCTTGAATAGCACTATGTAGTAGTATTGTCTTGTGCTTTTAGTATTTATTATTAAATATTTTTAAACCCTTTCAACTGTGGCTGGTTTATGTAGAGATAAATTAAGCTCTAGAGTACATTGCATGCTTATATGTGATCCTGAACTAAGCCCTTCCAATAAGCCTTGATTGCTTAGTTACACTACTACTGGATAATAATATTGCACAGTAATAATTGGACACCCTTTTAAGGGCTTTTAGGTAGCTGATATATTAGCTGGTGGTGGCAGGAATTACTACCTTATAGTCTGGGTAAAGGGGCACAGCTGGAGAATCTGTGTCAGCTTTTCCCAGGAGTGTCTTTGACGTTGTATAAATACTTATCTCAAAGAGTGTGTGTGTGTGTGTGTGTGTGTGTGTGTGTGTGTGTGTGTGTGTGTGTGTGTGTATGTATGTGAGCTACTTGGGCAGGGACATGAAGCAGTGGTTGGACAGAGAGGGTACTGGAGGTTTTAGCCAGCCAGCTAGGCTGAGATCTGGACCCTATAGCTGTGCCAGTGGGAAGTCTTATTGGGGACATGGAGAGCAAGGGAGCAACCAGCCCCAGATTGACTGTGATCTCTGTGTGCTCTTAAGGGAAATTGCACTTTACTGTGTGTATTTGTTATCCTTTCTCCTATATGAGACACCCTCTATGGTGTTAGTGGTGAGGACTGAAGCTCCTTGATTGCTGGGCCAGGGCACCGGCATCACATCTGGCAGAAGTTAGGGCTAACAAAAGTACAGTCTTCCAAGAGCAATGTTGCAAGGAAGCTGAGGATGCAGGCTCAAAATGAGCCTGTACCAATTTTTCTAAAACAAAATGAAGATCCCAGGGAGGAGGAATAAGCTTCCTAGGAGACCTATGATGAAGGATGCCTTTAAGGAATTAACTTCAAATCAAGAAGCTAAAGGAGGTAATAAAGGCTGACTAGCATATATAGCTGATAAGTGGGCCTTAACAGAAGAATAAGTCAATCCAGCACTGAGCAATTTACACAGATAAGAGAGAACCAAAGGAACATCCACGGAAAGTAGATCCAGGTTACGAGACAGACACCAAATAGAAGCTCTCCTCCATTTGGATAAGTAGGATTTCCTAGTAGTAGGTTTCCTGGCCTCCTGCAGGACCTAAGCACATCCTCAGAAAAAAGGTGTCAATGTGGAGTCAAAATCCTATCACAATGTCTGCTGAAAGAGTGGACAGATGGGGATGGATGAGAGATCCCTTGTCTTGTGTAAGTCCACCCTGTGAGGTAACATGCAGAAGAAGAGGGAACCAATGCTGTCTCAGCCAAAAGGGAATCACCAACAAGATTTTGGGAGAATCCTGTTGAATTTTGAACAGGAGTTTTGGAATGAGAGGAAGGGGAGGGAAACCAAAAAAATAACATCCCCTTCCAAGAAAAAGAGATGGCATTCACCTTCCAAACCAGAGGACCTGAGAGTCTGGCACAAAATAAAGGAAGTTGTCTGTTCAGAGGGGAGGCAAAAAGATCCATTTGAGGAGTATCCCACTGGTGGACAATGTCCAGAAACACATCCCTGTGAAGCATCCATTCATGAGATTGAGTTATGGACCTGCTCAGAGAATTTGCCACAGTGGTATGACCTTAAGGAATGAAAACTGACAAAAATGTCTTGGAACCAGATAGCTCATTCCCACACTAGGACAGCTAACCAATAAAGAAAATAAGACCTTGTTCCCACATATCTGATGGCATACCACATCACTGTGGTACAGTCTGTAAACACCTTGAGAGATCCTAGGCAGAAAAAAGGATGAAAGACCTGGAAAGTTGCAGAAGAGCTCTCATTTCCTTGATATTGGTGAAGTCTTTCTGTTGAAGAGGTGACCAGACTCCCTGCACCTTTAGGGAGTTGAAAGCTGCTCTGCATCCCATATCAAAGTCATCTGTGAACAGCTCCTGAGAAGGAAGAGGTGGATGAAAAGGGAGCCCTGGATTGATATGCAACTGCTGAATCCACCAGTGAAGTTCCTGCTTGAGACATGGAAGAAGAGGAACTAAGAAACTGAAGGGACGAGAATGATGACTCCAAACTGACTTGAAACGACTGAAGTTTCCTCATGTGGAGTTTGGCAAAAGGGAACATAGGAATAGTGGAAGTCATGAACCCCAGAGCTCTCAGAAATTCCCTTGCTGTTACTGAGCTGAGAGGAAAAAAGGACTGATAAAGGAAATGAGAGTTAGGGTCTTGGGAGGAGGCAGGGATGTCACCATAGATACTGCAACCCAAAAAAAAAACATGATCTTGAGAAGGAGTCAGACAGGACTTTTTGAGATTTATACTAAACCCCTAGGCTCTGTAGAACAGAGATTGCAAAGTGAAGACTTTGAAGCAAGATCTGTGGAAAGGATGCCTGAAACAGGAGGTTGTCCAAGTAGGGAAAGACTTGGATCCCCCTTAACCTGCAAAAAGCAGTCACAGGGGCAAGGCATTTGGTGAATACCCTTAGGGTAGTAGAAAGGCCAAAGGGCAAAGCAGAAAACTGAAAATGCCATGAAGCAACAGGAAAAACATAAAACTTGCTGAAAAGGGGATGAATTGGGATATGGAGATAAGCATCCTTGAGATTCAGAGACACCATGAAAGCCCAAGGAAGCAAAAGAGAGAACAAAGTCTGAAGGGACAACATTCGAAAGAAGGGACCCTTCAGAAAAGTATTTAGATGAGAGAGGTGTAAAATTGGTCTTCAAGTATCCTCTTTCCTGGGTACTAGGGACATTCTAGAGTAAAATCCCCCTCCCCCTCTGTGAAACTGGAACTTCTTGAATAGTCCCCTAAGTCAAAAGATCCCGAAACACCTCTGGAAAGAAGGCAGCTAATCTTGAAGGGACAGAGGAATTCCCATAATAGGGGGAAGAGATTTCCAGACCATGAATACCCTTGGTGGATAATGGATAGAATCCAGGAGTCCTGAGGAAAATGTGACCAAACAGGGAGAAATAGAAAAAGGTGAAGAGAAAGAGGAATGTGGCTGAGAAGAACAGGATAGTCAAACAACACATGGTTTATCAGGAAAAGGAGGCTTCTAGGTCACAGACGTCTGAGTAGTTTTAGCAGGAAGAGCCCACTTCCCACCTTTTTTTACCCTCGGGAGGAGGACAAGATCGCCTATGAAGAAATGCTGGTTTACTGGGGTAATTTCTCGGAAACATAGGTACAGGAGAAACAACAATATGTTTGAGCTTCTGTCAAGCCTTGCCCTTATCCTGAAACGACTTAAAGAAATCAGCAGCAGCTTTACCAAACAAGCGTTTATTATCCAGAGAAGCATACATCAACCTAGCCTTAATAACAACAGGCAAAGGTTGAAGCTGAAGCCAAGAATATTTCCTAATCACAGACCCAAAGGCAGCAGCCCTAGAGGAAGCATCTGCTGCATCATAACTACACTTGATGGAATAACGAACCACCTGGGAGGAAGACCCTAACAAGAAAAGAGTAGACGTTTTCCCTTCAGAGTCTGGAAGACCAGAAATTATCTGACAGGCTTGAGAAAGAAAAGACAACATGTACGTGGACATGTGGGTTTGATAAGTGACAGCCCTGAAAGCTAAAGTAGCAGAGGTGTAAACCTTTTTCCCCAACCTTTTATAGTTCTGCTATCTTTGTCAGAAGGCAAGAACTTAAGAGAAGGAAGCAACTGAGGTGGCTTGTCAGAAGCCACTGAAAAGTCAGCAGAATGGCACTTGCAGAGAAATTTACAGTCAGTAGTCACCCTACAAAACCTATCAGGTTTCTTTGGAGCAGAGGGCTGGGAGTCAGGAGCCTTAGAAGTATTAGAAAAGGCATCCGACAATGCAGCCAGAACAGGAGGTACAAAAGAAGGCCTGGGATAATCCATTTGTAGAAGCAATAATACCTTTATTGCATATCAGAACCCCGAGCACAATCCCATTTAAAACACTCCATCATTCTAGAGATTGTGTCCACAAAAGAAATTTCCTGAAAGAGTATCAGAACTAGTAGATTCCTCTTCCTCAGACCCATAATCTGAAGGAGAGGAAATCTGAGAGGAGTAGGCAAGGGATTCTACACCTGAATCTGCCACCTCCACAGAGGAATCCTGTTCTCTGGGCCTTTTAAGGGGAGTAGAGGAGCTGGAACAGAAGCACTCTGAGGAAGTTTTAAAGCCATCAAAGTGTTAAGCAACCCTTGAGTGATACTTTGCCATTCACTCTGTGGGTCCTTAGAAGTTGGGGTAATATGTCTAGTTTTCTGCTTTTTCTTTAAGGGGGGTGTCTACCTTATGAAATGTACAAGGCTCCAACCCCAGACTGCATTCAGTAATTGCAGTAGGAACTACTTCCCTGACTAAAATTTGGGGGACATTCCAAGGCTCCTCAGAAATAATCATCCACTGTTCCCCCTGAACGTCCAATGTGGATGTCTGCATAGCCTCCAAGGATGTGCCTAAGGTTGTATACCCACTGGTCTCTAAACTGGTCGTGGGTGACGAATCCAACAATGAAGCCAGGCAAACCTCCAGGTTTTCACTCACCTCAGGAGAGACATCCAACAGAGGCTGCATAGCAGAAGAATTAAGCCTACACTTCATGGCCTTCTTCATGGATGGCTACCACTTGGAGTGGGAAGTTCTTTCCATAGTATCTTTAGCTACTGTAAAAACTTAAGATGTTAATTCTCCAGATACAATGCCTATGAAGAAAGCCTATTATGGAGGGTTTTGGGAACAAAAGCCTGACAGACTGAACAGGACCTATGGTTGTGGGAAGCACCAAGGCAGAACAAACACTGCTTGTGACGGTCTTTATGGGAATCTGTCTCAAGACACTGACATTTACCCTTCTTGGATGACATGAAACCCAACAAGCAATAAAAAGAAGATAAGATACAAAAAAACGCAATGGGGCACTTATCTGCAATGGCTTGGTGAAGCAGCAATGGAACGGGCATTCAGACCCACAATCAAAAGATGGCATTTGGACTGGCAGCAAAGAAGTGCTGATACGTCCAGATGTCATCTTTGGGCCCTATGCTAAGCAAGGAGCATACGTCTGATGTATTGCATACCTTAAAGCAACCTAAAGGTTTTGGTACAGTAGCCGGATGTCAGGCTGCCCTTAGCAGGGCATCCCTATTGCAATGAATACTGCAACAGTGAAATGGAAGGACATCTGCTTGTATTCTTAAATTTGCTAAGACTCGTACTCTGATGTGAAAGGAAGTTTATTCCAAAATGTCAGAAGGTAATGGGCTATAAACCTACTGCCATTCTTGGTGCTGTGTATATCTAATTTTAAAAGTAAATTACAAGAATCTGAGTCAATCCCATGTGCATAGACAGAGCAACTGCAATAACATCAGGACAGATAATGCCTTAAAGACAAGACTACCATAAGTTATTTTAAAGATGCAGTAATAGTGACAGTACTTTTTAAACAACTTTTGTAACTAAAATTCCTCTACCTCAGTAATCCTTTTGTTACAAAACTGAACTCTCTCTAGCCAGAAGAAATATTTGTGTCCAGCAATCTGTAGAGCATTATCAGAGTCTCTGGTCATCTACTAAAAATACTCCACAGGATCAAATGTACAACAGCACATGGCTTTCTTACCACACTGAATTCAATGTGGTTAAATCTATCTGTAAATATATATAGGCTTCAGTTTTTTTCCTGCTTGTTTTGCTACTTGTTTGTCAACAGAGTACACACTGCCCAATGTTTCCTGCCAAATGTTTTCATGACACATTTGTTTACAGTGACAGCTCATTTTATAAGCATTATCCATTCTGGTTTGTTAGGCAATCCAGATGTATGACTCAATCCACTGATGACAAGGCTACACATCTTTTATTGCATTCTTCTCAGTTACCCATACTAAGTTCCTCGCTTTAATAACTATGATATAGATTCAAAAGAATAATGTCCCCTAAACAGATCCCTGCAGAACACGCTGTTAATCCGTATTAATTCTGGTTTAAGCACTTGGGCTTCAGGCCAGTTATTTTACATTAAGAGGGTTCGTGGTCTGCACTCTTGTGGGAGGAGAGGCTGGACTCTGCCCTTCTGAGCTGGGAATTTCTGGTTAAAGGCTTATAGTGCCTGCATATTTGAACTGCTTCTTACTGAAATTGGTACACCTTGTTTGCTGCAGCATAGACTAGATCCAGGCCTGCTGAATCTAGCTTTGTTTGTATAACTTGAACACTAATCCAGGCATTCTTTAAAGTATTCAATTGTATTTATTACTGCTTGGTAGTAACTTGATTAAAGTGTAGCTATCATTCTAAGTCTTTTGGATTAAGCAGTTGGGCTTCAGACCATTTGTTTTACATTAGGAAGGTTTGTGGCCTGCACTGTGGTGGCAAGACAGGTAGCTTACATCCTTCTAAGTTGGGAACTGCTGACTGAGGGCTCAGTGTCTGTTATTCTAAAAGTGTATTAGTTCTGGTTTAAACACTTGGGCTTCAGGCCAGTTATTTTACATTAAGAAGGTTCGTGGTCTGCACTCTTGTGGGAGGAGAGGCTGGACTCTGCCCTTCTGAGCTGGGAATTTCTGGTTAAAGGCTTATAGTGCCTGCATATTTGAACTGTTTCCTACTGAAACTGGTACACCTTGTTTGCTGTAGCATAGACTAGATCCAGGCCTGCTGAATCTAGCTTTGTTTGTATGCTTGTTGTTTGTTTGCTTGTTATTTCCCTGAAACGCTAATTCCACCTAAAACGTGGCTTTTCAGTGCTTCTATGGATCCCTAGTAATATCTGCATTGCTTACTGAACTTATTTCCTTGTTTCACTTGAAAGAAAGTTACTGTTTGTCATTTTTACATTTAAGTTACCTGTAACACATTGCATTTAAGTTACCTGGCACTTGCTCACTAAAGCAATTATATAAGTCAGCACTAAAAAATTAAAAGCACTACACCCTCACAAACTCCCCTTGAGTACCTTGTTCCCCATTGGCCCTTTTTTTCAATTATAAAGGAATTCCCAATATTATTCTAGCATGTCCAAAGGTTAGTTGTCAATCTCCTCTCCGGTCCAGCTGGTGAATTTGGGAATCTTGAGGCAATGTTACAACTGCCTCATGTACACAGACAACGCTCTCCTCCTCCCAACAAATTACAACACATGTGAGAGATGCAACCATATAGCTAAACTGGAGGCTAAGCTCTCTCAACTCAGTACTGGCGTAACCAGTCAGGAGGAGAAGGAAACCACACTCACTACGATTCCAGTCTCACATAGACCTACCATGACAGCAAACCAAACACAAAAACACACAAAAACATACTCGGAGGCTCTAAATAAAAATCTGCCTAAGCAGCAGAGACCTCCAAAGCAGACACCCAAGCAACCGCTACCCCAAAACAAAACACGTGCAACACATAGCTCACAAAGCAAGTGTGCCAAACAGTCACAGCCCTTAAGGCTAAACAACACACCTGATACACTTGTAATAGGTGACTCTATCGTCAGGCACACTGACGTCCCGCTCACCAGGCTGAACAAGGAGAAGGTCACGGTGAGCTGCCTGTCGGGCGCTAGGATCCGCCACATAACACAAGCACTCACGTCACTCCAAGGCAAGTACAAATATGACTCTGTCATTGTCCATGCTGGTGTGAATGACCTGAGACGTACGTCCCTAGACTACATGAAAAGACATAGAGGAGCTCTCTGAGTATGTAGCCCAGGCCGGTATGACCCTGACCCTGAGTAGCATCTTACCCTCACCAAGAATGATGCCACAATATGAAGACAAGATGATCAATTTCAACAATTGGCTTAAGTATTGGTGTCATTCAAAGGGGATCCAATGCCTGTCAGTCTGGGATGACATGCTCGACAAGCCACGATGCTTCGCTAGTGATGGCTTGCACCTGTCACCCCTGGGCTTTCGGATATTGGCAAAAGCTCTTGCTTCCCCCATAGTGCCTTTTTTAGGCAAGGCTCAAAAGACAAACCCACCTCCATAGGTATCACAAGAGATAAAAAACTAAGAGTAATGCTACTCAATGCCAGAAGTCTAAACCACAAGATGCATGCACTCGAAACTCTCCTTAGCATGGAGAACATCGATATCTGTGCAGTAACAGAAACCTGGTTCAAGGCTCCCGAGAGCACCCCAGCAATACCAGGTTATACCTCATACCATGGTTTTCGGCCCCAAAACTTGGACCGAACCACAAAAAGAGGGGGAGTATCAATATTCGTCAAAGATACCCACACCTCCAGGTTGGTGGCACAGCACGAAGCATGAGAGACTATCCATGTGCAACTAAGAGTGGGTAAAATTGCCTTCCAGTTTATAGCCTGCTACAAACCACCCTCCCAAACCCAGGAACCCCACTCGGCCTTCCTGAGAACACTGGAAAATATGAAGGTCTCTCCAAACACCATTATATTGGGTGACTTCAACTACCCAAACATAGACTGGGAGCATTACTCTAGCTCCAACACCCTAGCCCAAAGGTTCCTAGAATTTATAAACTCAAATGCTATGGAACAACTTGTTACCACTCCCACAAGAGGGGAAAACATACTGGACCTGATCATCACCAACATGGGGACTCTATGCTCCAGACCAGAAGTGTATCCCTCACTGGTAAGATCAGACCATAAACTAATATCACTGGATATTCACATCCCGACCCCACCCCCTGCCCAGAAAACCACAGTAAAAAACTTCTCTAAAGCAAATTTCACACTCCTCAAAACCGAGGTGGAATCCTTCAGAGCCCCCGAGCCTGTGGAAAATATGGCCCAGACCGCAGAATCCTTTATAAACACATTCTATGAACACCTTCAGGAATGCATGGATCATGTAATCCCAAGTAAAACCAAGACCCAATCCTCCAAAGGCAGACGTCCTGTCTGGTGGACCCCAGCCATAAACAAACTATACAATAGAAGGAGGAAGCTACTACATGATAGAGCAAAATCCCAAAAAGGGAAGGCATCTCTGATCAGTATTAGCAAAAAACTACGGGCACTCAAAAAAATCATCTAAGGCCAGCTTCGAGAGGAAAATTGCACAGGACACTAAGGATAATCACAAAGCTTTCTTTAGTTATGTTAGGAACCTGGGTGGGAATTCCCAGATATGCTCAGAATTAGTCCAAAATGACAAAAAATACATCGAACCCACAGACATTGCCAACATCCTAGCTGACAGGTTCAGCGCAAACTCCCCCCCCCCTCCCCACCAAAAGGGCAAATATCTATCCCAGCAGAGTGCTGCCCCCCTGACATCTCAGATGCTCAGGTAAGAGCCGCCCTCTCCAAAGCAAAAAACACAGCATCAATGGGACCAGACGGTGTCCCGGGCTGCATCTTACATGAACTCCAAGAAGAGCTAAACCCAAACATAAAACTACTGTTCAGTCTCAGCCTTACTACAGGATATGTACCCAAAGAGTGGCGTACAGCAAAACAGTGGTCCCTCTCCACAAAGGTGGTGCCTCAACGGATCCTGGAAACTATCGCCCCATAAGCCTGACTAGCTTGGTCTGCAAAGCTATGGAAAGGATCATCGTGGACCTCATAAATAAAGATATTGGGGACCTACCGACACTGGATCCTACCCAGTTCGGCTTTGTTAAGGGCAGATCCTGCCTCTTAAACTTGGTCGATTTCTTTGAAACAGTCACCAAGGCCATTGACGAGGGGAAGGTGGTCCACACAGCCTACCTGGACCTCGCAAAAGCCTTCGATACAATACCCCACTCGGGCATTATAGATAAGCTCACCAGCTTAAATATAAACCCCTATGTCACTAGATGGGTTGTAAACTGGCTCAAGGACAAAACCCACATGGTTAGAATTGCTGGAGCCATGTCAGACTCCAAACCAGTTACAAGTGGCATCCCACAAGGCTCAGTCCTGGGACATCTCTTGTTCGGTATATATTTCTCAGAGGTACAGGCCAACACGGAAGGACTGTGGCTGACCAAGTTCGCAGATGACTGCAAACTGGGCACCATAATCGACTATTCAGCCGACACAAGCATCCTCCAAAAGGGCCTCATAGAAACAGACAACTGGTGCCAGAGCCATGGCCTCAAGCTAAACGCCAAAAAGTGTATAGTCATGCCCTTTGGCAAAAACAAAGTGCCCACAAATTACCACATAGGTGGTAATCCATTAAGTACAGAAGAAGTAATTAGGGACCTGGGGACCCAAGTTGATAGCAATCTCTCATTTGGCAACCACGTGGCCAAAGTGGCTAGAAAAACATTTTATATAGCCCACCTAATCATGAAGGGATTCACATCTAGATCAGGGGAGGTCATCGTGCCTCTTTACTCATCCCTCATCAGGCCCATAATTGAGTACAATGCCCCTTTTGGGATGTACCTTACCAGACACCTGCAGCAACTGGAAAGACCCCAAAAGTACCTCACCAAGAGGATCAAAGGGCTCAAACTGATCCCATATGCTGCCCGGTTAAAGAAACTCCAGCTCTACTCAGTGGCATACCGCCTGCTCAGAGGCGATCTGTGCCTGACGTATAAAGCCATGTCCAACCCGGAATTAATGGACATGCTGCACCTCAGAAAATCCAAATCCCATCAAGCTACACGCTCGAGAGACTTGAACCTCACCACTGAAATAAATAGGACATGCTGGAGGGACAGATTCATAACCCAGAGGCTCCCTTCACTCTGGAATAAAATCCCAATCCAGGTTAAGCAGTAGGTTTACCTCGGGTATCACTTCTGTGTCACTGTTAGACAGAGGCACAGTATACTAGCCTCGAGAAAGGGCATAGCAAAATTAATTTAAAATGGGTGGCGAAAGCCAAACACACTCTGGCTAGGCTTATAAATGCCCTAGGGCAGATAGCCTAGTATGAACCTATGAACTTAAGATTATTTGTGAGAAGTACCCAATGGCTTCTGCTTTGTCTTCTACAGTACAGCCAGCTGCATGTCTAGGTTAATGTCTCAAGTGAAGGACAGCATATGTAGGAGTACAGCACCCCCCCCATGCCTCACTGCAGTGTCAGCAATCCAGCTACCCTATGTGGGAATAGAACCCACAACCTTCTGCAATGATGGTGCACATGCTTTTTTTTGTTTGCACTACCTATTCTGTGTGTTGACAATGGGGGTCTGAATGCACATATCTGGGCAGACAAAACAGGGCATGAGGACTGGCTGGGCCACATAGTGGGGGCAACAGAAATAAAGGAGGAGAGACTATTCTATATTTCTATCTGGCAAATGACTTGCTGGTAGCCAACACATGGTTTAGTAAGTGAGACAGTCACAAGATCACATACAAGAGTGGCCAACATGCAACTCAGGTGGACCTCCTCCTCATATGGAAAGGGCAGTGGGGTATAATAATTAATTGCAAACTCATCCCCAGTTAAACAGTTTTCCCAGAATATAAACCACTGGTTGCCACAATCAGCTGTAAGCAGTGATCGGAGTAGGCTCTTAGGTTAAGAGAGACTAGGCTGAGGATCGGGAAACTGACTGGAGAGAAAGGATAAGAGTTCAAGGAAATACTTACGGCTCCAGCACTTTAGGAAGAAGAAGAAATAGGTGGATTTGAATCACTGTAACAGGAAATACAGTAGGTGGATATGAAGAATGGCAGCTCCTCAAAACAGCATGTGTGAGGACTGCGGAACAGATATATGGCTAAGCCAAGTATGGAAATAAGGTACATAAGGAAGCTGGTGATGGAATGCAGAAGTAAAGGAAGTCATCAAAAGGAAGAAGAATTGCAGCAAAAAATGGGAGATAGAAAGGAATGACCAGAATAAGAAGGAATACTAGTTGTCTAACAAACAGGATAAGAGGGTAGTGGCAATTGCAAAAAACAAGGTATCAGAGGCACACTAACAGCTTCTAGAAAGTGACCTAGTAGATGACACAAAGACACTCTATCCAATTGCAAAGGAAAAACAGAAAAGATAGAGAAGATAGTCAGACACCCTTCATAAGGGATGCCAGCAACAACCAGCTCACCAACCCACCATACATCAAAGACAAATAGGAGTACTTCTAGCAGCTTCTGAATGAAGAAAACCCCACAGAAGCTGTAATGCCACAGAAACAGCCTATGATGAGAGAAGAGGAGGAGCCCACCCTAGAAGAAGTAAGAACAGCACTAAGGAGAATTAACTCAGGGAAAGCAGTAGGCTCAGATGAGGTCATAGCAGATATGACCAATATATTGAGTGATTTAGGGGAGAAATGGCTCCTGAGGGTACTCATAGTGGTATGGATAGAAAGGTGTACCACAGATTACTAAAGAATAATTATACTAATGCCAGTGTACAACAACAACGGGGACATTCACAACTCTGGACAGTACAGAGGTATCAAACTTGTCACACTGCAAGAAAGTTCTGGGAAGGGTGACTGATAAAAGAATATGCAGACTAGTAGAAAGTCAGCTGGGAGATGAGCAGTTCAGATTCGTTTCAGGCTGTAATACAACCAACCCAATTTTTGCAGTACAAAGTAGGTAAAGATGAGAAGAGAGTCCAACTGGGCATTCCAAGACTTGGAGAAAGCATATGATAAGGTCCCAAGAAAGCTGATCTGGGCAGTACTGCAGTGGATAGAAGTCCTGGAAACAGTAGCAGAATTAGTGCAGGCTACGTACAAGGACCCAATGACTCAAGTATGAAGTGTTCAGACTCTCAGAGGTGTTCCCACTGCCATGGATGTGCATCATGGTTCAGTTCAGAGCCTACTTCTTTTCATACTTGTGATTATCTAAATTAGCAAACAGGTAGGAGGGGCAGCACTGAGCAGGAACTTTATTAAAGGGTAGGGGAATGGAATGCAAAACTGAAGACACACAGAATGAATCTAAGCACAGAAGCTGCTGCAATGGCAGCAAATTATGGAAATCAGAAGAAGCTGACAACTGACACACAGGGAAAAATATTGGAACAGGTTAACAGCTTCAAGTACCTGGGAGGAAAGGTTGAGGAGAAGGGAACTCTGTATGAGGAGGTCAAAGCTAGAATTAGTGGGGCTGCAGCCAAATGGCACAGAGTGTCAGATGTAGTGTATGACAGAAGAATGCTGAAGAAGCTGAAAACTAAGCCATACAAAACAGTAGTGCATCCAGTACAACTGTATGGTACAGAAATCTGGGCAGTGAAGGCAGAGCAGTTAAGAAAGCTAGAGGTGATGGAAAGCAAGTGCCTGAGACGGGAGATAGGATGCACACTGTAGGATAAATGGAGAAATGAGAACATTATAGAGCTGAAGCCCAAGTAGCTCCAACTGCAGAGAAGATCAAAGAGAATAGATTATGGTGGTTCAGGCACATGTGCAGGAAAGCAGAAACAATATGGTGAAAACAATTTGGGCAAGCAAGAAAAAACAAGGGCATCCGGTAAACAGATGGCTAGATTGCGTGAGAAAAGACCTGTGACAATCAGGTATGTAAGGTAGGAGGAGGGCATTGAATAGCGAGAGAGATGGCAACAGATGACACAACATTCCAACCTTGTGTAGAAAATGGAGACTGATAAAGATAACTATTCTTCCAAACTCCTTCAAAAACTACATACCAGACTTTCATTCCTTAAAAAATTAGTAAGCTATTCCCAGTATTTAATTCTTCTTTCCCAAATTTATATAAATTTACAAGTTTGAAAGGATTTACTGAACAGCAGTACTAATGTCTCAGCTAAGCTGCCCTAAATATTGTAAAGAAATGCAAATAATTAAAGGGGCTACCTTAGTTTCCTGCTGTGGCTGGTATATTACATCTTTTGCATCTGTAAAGTGTAAAATGAACTGAACTAATGGCCATGGTGGTGCAGTGGTTAGCATTGTCACCTCACAGCAAGAGGCTTTCCGGTTCGATTCTCAGCTGGAGCGCCTTCTGTTGGAGTCTGCATGTCTTCCCGTGGTCGAGTGACATTTAAAGACAAGCAGGTAAGTGCATGCGTGAATGGGTATGCCTTCTTTGAATGTTGGATGCTGGGCTGGCAATTGTGTACCGTACAAATCCACTGCCAATCATAATGTGATCCGCTATGGCGACCCCTAACCGGGAAAAGCCAAAAGACATTGCTAAAGTGTAAAATTAACTGCTACGGGATCACTTCTATAATATCAGTTATCTCAGTAAACATTACCTTCTTTGGTAATACTCTGTAGTCCTGTCTTCTGCTTCTAATTTTGTTTGTACAATTATAAAGCAATTAGTAGTTGATTTTAGGCACACTTTCTTCACAATGACTGGTCATCTTTTAATCTGAACTGCTAATTTTGATCTCTTTCAGTATTTTAAGGTTCATGCTTGTTGGATATTTCTTATAAATTTATAGATAATGGAGCATCCTGATTGTGCTCTGAAACCAGGAAAAAATGAACCCTGTTATCCACTTCTCTGACAGTGGAGAGGTGCATAGCCTAGCCCTGTTATGCTCTAGCATCATGCTAGGACATAGCTGCCACCACAGGAATGCATTGAGAAACTAAGGCAGCTTTTAAAAACTGTAGAATGCTTCTCACTGCCACATAACAAGTCGGACTGAAATGCTTTTAAAGCTGTTAGTCCACCAGCGTGCCAATTTTGCGCCAGTCTTTCTGTGGCAGTTTTAAGTGGTTTATGACTTTAATTACTGTTACACAAGTTGTACTTTTATATTTCTTTTTCCTGCAACTAGTAGTACATTGGAGTAACTACAGCTCCATATACTACAATGAATTATAATTGGATCTCATTGAACATAACTAAGAAGTCATGTCTTCTTAACAATGATTTCAAGATTCACCTCTCAAGCTTCACTTTGGTCTTGAGGTGATCCCTTGACATCCATGCTAAGGATGCAAAGGATATTACATTAATTAGTTACAACTGTTAACTAGATCATAATCCTCTATTTAGTGTCTTCTTTTTGTGAACACAGTGATTAGTCATTTGTTCTCTCTCTCATTTACTTTGTTTTTAATGGAACATGTATGCTAATGCAGCCACTTGGTAAATTTTGGATAAATAACTTAAAAATTGTAAATATAAAGGATAAAATATAAAACAAAATAAATAATTATGGACTGCCAGCCCAGCAATCAAAAGTCTGCATACACAAATAAAACACAAAAATATTATTAAAGTTTACAATTTTTTACTGTCGTGAGCATAAAATGTTCCTGTTGCCTTCAATTTCTTATTAGCGACATGTCTGCTGTTTAAGCTAGCAGAGACAAAAGTGAAGCTGTGGTTTGACATGAGGTCTTTCTTGTAAATGTACAGAATGTTGGGACAGGATCATTCTGCCAAAAGTTAGCAGAAAACTGAGCATTTGTTTCCCAGTATAAAAATTATGTTATACATGTATGCTAAGAAAGAGAAAAACTAAGTATGATGGAAAAAGGCACTAATGTTTTCAGAGTAAAAGGGTGTAAAATTGTAGTTAAATAGCTAAAACCTGAAATTCTTAAAGGTGTTGCCAAAATAAAATGTTTAAAGCTATTTATAAACAGTATTTCTTTGAAATCTTTACATTTATTTATTTATTTATTTATATTTGTTGACCGGGAGTGTCCGACTGGACGTAGGTCCATTTTCAGCGGAGGCCCGGGGAGAAAAGCTCCAAGTTAAAATAAACAGACAGTAGTTACATTGGATTACATAGCAATTAACAATTTACATAGCAATTACTTACAACATATTTACAGATGAAGAACATAGTACATCAGTAGACAACTAGAATCTTTATCTGTGAAGTACATAACAGACATTAACAAATGTTAAAATAAGAAGTTCCTGCTGTATAAGTACTAGGCTTATGAGCATCTGAGCTTGCTATAATCAAGGTACTTAGTGGAGTAGAAAGAAAGGTAGTGGTTGGATGGGATGGGTGATATTAGAGTGGAAGTTGCAATGGCATAGCCAGCATTTTTTTAGGTGCGCTTTTAGTAAAGTTTTGAAGTGGGAGCATGATGGTACGGAGGTAATTGTGGGTGGGAGGGAGTTACATAATTTGGCTATGGTGCAACAGAATAGTGCTTCACCAGCAGAGTTATTGGCTTTAGTGATCTGCAAGTGATTTTTTGTTGCTGGATCTTAGTGGTCTGATGGTGCGATAGGGTTGGAGTAGATTCTGGAGTGATGGGAAATTTAGTGGATGGTTTACTAGTTTGTGGGCAAGTGAGAGTTGATACCATTGAAGGAGGTGAGGGAGTTCAAGCCAGCCCAGTTCAGCAAGAGAGAGATAGTGGTGACTACGGTAGGATGGCCCTGTGGCAAATTTGGTAATTGTGTTGTAGCAGGTCTCTTGTTTGTTTAGATTGCATTGCCTTAGGTTGGTATATATTTGAGAGGCATAAAGTAGGGTGGAGATAAGGTGGGAATTTGCTATTGAAATCTTTGCTGCTTTGGTGAGAAGATGCTTATTTCTGTATAACGCTCCTAGTTTTTTGTGGACTTTTTTTATGGTCATGGATATGCAAATGTCAAATTTTAGTTTATTGTCTATTTCCACTCCTAGCGATTTGGTTCATTCATTTAAATCTTAAACATACCGACTTGAAATGCATACCAACTGAAACCTTTTTTTCCTGTTACTGACTCTCTTCTGCATCTAATCCTCAGCAGCACTGTTCTTAAAAATCTCATATATATATTCATAGCATTCACTGCTCCCTGTATATCAGGTTCCCAACTATATCCTTGTTTCCAGATCTAGTTCCTAGTGTGCCTGAATTTTAACGAAGGCACACACCTGTCCTTAATGGTCATCACATAGTAAACAAAGAACTTACTCCAATAATAAATGCACACAGAGGAATGATGATTATATCACAACATTGCCTTAATTATGTTTTGCCACTTCTGAAATCTTTCTTGTAATGACTAGATAAATAAAGCAGATCGCCTGTACTACTCATTGGTAGGAAATAAGGATTTTTTTCCCCAAGCTGAGTGTATAGCTGTCAGACGTGAATATAAATCCTACACATGGTGTTTTGCAGTGTCCTATTTTTTCCTTCTATGTGCACACAGTTATGACTAATAGGGTTTATGTTAGCAATTACAACAAAGTTGGGCAGAAACGTGATGGAAAAGTAAGGCTACTAAATTAATTTAACTGCTCAGTAAACATAAAGAAAAAAGGATTAGCTTTACTATATTTAATAGTAGAAATGTTGGGAATGAAAGCAAGAATGTGTCATGAATGAACTTTAAACACTTAAAACCTGGTCCAAGAAACTAGGCCTGACTGGATTGACTTGAGAATTCTTAGAGAAGTGAGTGAAAGACAGGTAAAACCACTAACGACTGATGTTTTACTAAACTGTAGGCAGGTAAAGTTCCTGAAACCTGGAAAAGCCAGTTGAGATTACTCTCGTACTAAGGATGAGAGCAGGATAGAGCTGAAAACTAGAATCACTTTAGTGTGCACAAACCTATGCAGAAAATCATGGAGTCAGTGCTGAAAGAAATAACTCCACATTTATAAGTTACAGAGGCAACGGACCCCAAGCAGTATGGATTTTCCGCAGGAAGGTCTTCTTAAACAAATCAGTTGGTGAAATGTTACATGTGTAATGCAATACATTTGCAGAGTTGGAAAACTGGGTTATGAAAGCAAGTACCAATGTTATAATCAAAACCTGGTATGGGACATCATAGGTCCATCAGTCCCCGTTTGGGGTTTAAAGGCTACATGGAAAATACTATCGGGGGTATTACTGACTTACATTAAAGTTCCCCATTCCTCTACTAGTCTTTTAGGAGTGACAGTGAGTTCACCAAATTAGCTGAGACACACCAGGTTTTTAAGGTGCCTTAAACTGAATTCTTTGGAAAATATCATTTTTTAATATGAGGAGGAATATTTTGTATTACATTTTTCTTTCATTCCTGGAGATATGAATACCCCTGAAATATGTTGGGGAAAACTGACTTCTCCTAGGTCACTTCCAAAAGGGGCTGTTAACATTATTAGTATGGTTACTCTCAATTACTCTCATAGGTTCTTACTAAGCTTATGGCCAAGCAGGCCATCGAGAATCTCGGTCACATTACCCAGTACTGGTAGGAGAATCTCGGTCACATTACCCAGTACTGGTAGGAGAATCTCGGATACTGACTCACTGTCTTCTGTGGCAGAACATTTGTAATGTAGTGTGGACTAGTTCAAACAATCCAAAGTGCCTCTTTCAAACTGAACCTGAACTTGGAACTCAGAGCACTTTAATAACAGTTGAGAAGTTACCACAGCAGTAAACATGCCATCTCTGCTGACTGTTCCTCCTAAAAAATATCACAGTGCTGACACTGGTAGTATTATAAATTAATTCAAGGCACAGACTGCCGAGTCTCTGTGATCTCATGATGTGTGCATGGCTTCTGAGGGTAAACTGACCATCTATTAAATCAGCAAGAAGAAAAACATGATCCTGCTGGGAATTTACAAGTAATTTCAAAAACAACCCGCTTGGTGGAACAAAACTTTGACCTGTCTGGTTAACAAGAGAAAAAAAAATAAGGACAGTTAATTCTGACTATGTGAACAATGTGCAACTTATACCTTAGATAATATGCTTTTAAAAAATGTTAGTTTTATAGCAGAGATGCCCTTGGTACTACAGCACTGGTACACAATGACATTATCACTGAAACTCTGCTAGCAGATTTGTTAACGAAACATTTTTCTAAGCTTTACAAATCAACATCTCTTGGATTAACTAGTCATGGTGGTACTGTTAAGGCCAATGTAATGGTTGGGCAAATTGCCTTACTGGCTACTTCTTTAGCAACATAAAATAATTCACAGCTACCTGCTTATCCTTTGTCTTTAAATAAACTTTAGACAGTCAATAGATATCATAGGTTCATAGGTAGGTACTAGGCTATTGGTCCTAGGGCCTATATAAGCCTAGCCAAAAATATACCCTGGCTTTTGCCACCCAAGAAAATTATTTTCCTGTGCCCCTGTCGAGCAGAACCACAGAAGTGATCCCTGGGGTGAATTTCCTATTTCCCATCCAATCATCAAGATTTTTCTTGAAGAGTGCTAATGAGCTCTGTTTGACATAGACAGGTAGTCCGTTCCAGAGTATGGGAAGTCTCTGGGACAGGAATCTATACATCCAGCATGTTCTGTTTATTGTAGTGACAAAATTTAGGTCCCTAGAGCATGTAGCTCAGAGGGATTGGGATTTCTTTAAGTGGAGCATGTCCAACAGCTCTGGGTTTGACATAGCTTTGTATATTAGGCAGAGATCGCCTCTGAGTAGGCGATATGAGACAGAGTAAAGCTGGAGTTTTTTGAGACGGTCTGCGTAGGGCATCTGTTTGAGGCCAGTAATCCTCTTTGTGAGGTATTTCTGTGGCCTTTCCAGTTGTTGTAGATGTCTTGTGAGGTACATACCAAAAGGGGCGTTGTACTCTATAATAGGTCTAATGAGTGATGAGTAGAGGGGAACAATGACCTCTTTTTTTCTGGATGAGAAACCTTTTGTGATGAGGTGAGCCATGTAGAAGGATTTCCTGATCACTGTGGCAATGTGATTATCAAAGGAGAGACTACTGTCCACCTGTGTCCCAAGGTTTCATCACATTTTCGGTGTTAGATAGACTACCAGCTATGTGGTAGTTCATGGGTACAGAGTTTTTACCAAAGGGGATGACAATACACTTTTTGGCATTGAGCTTCAGGCCATGGCTTTGACACCAGGCATCTGTCTCAGTGTGGCCCTTTTGTAGTATGTCCACATCATTAGGAGTTACAATTATGGCTCTTAGTTTCCAGTCATCTACAAACTTTGTTAGCCAAAGACCTTCTGTGTTAGCCTGTACTTCAGAAAAGTACATACAAAACAGGAAAGGACCCAGGACTGAACCTTGTGGTGCTCCACTTGCCACTAGTCTGAAGTCGGATTTGGAGTCTGCTACTTTCACAGTGTGGGTTCTGTCCATGAGCCAGTTGGCAGCCCATCTTGTGACATAGGGATTTATACCTAGTTTAGTGAGCTTATCTATAACTCCAGAGTGGAGGATGGGGTCGAAAGCCTTGGCGAGATCTAGATAAGCTGTGTGAACCACATTACCCTCATCTATGGCTTTGGTGACTACTTCAAAGAAGTCAATCAGGGTTAGGAGACATGATCTGCTTTTACAAATCTGAACTGGGTAGGGTCCAGAGTTTGGAGATTACCAATGTCTTTGTTTATGAGGTCCATGATGATACGTTCCATGGCCTTGCAGACCAGGCTTGTCAGGCTAATGGGGCTGTAGTTCCTGGGGTCCGTCATGGCTCCCCCTTTGTGGAGTGGGATAACCATCGCGGTGCGCCATTCAGTGGGCACCATGCCTGAGGTGAGGCTATGATTGAACATGGTACTTAGGTAGGGTGCCAGTTCATTCTGTAGTTCGTGTAGAACACAGCCTGGGATATTGTCAGGTCCCATGGATGCTGTGTTCTTGGCTTTGGAGAGTGTGTTTTTTTTACCTGTGCAGCCATGATTACAGGAACTTTGCATTCTTCCGGTATAATGATGGGCCCTCGAGGGGGTGACAGGGGGGTAAAGTTAGCACTGAACCTATCTGCCAGGATGTTGGCAATATCAGCTGGTTATGTATATTTAGTGCCATTGTGCTGTAACTCAGAGCAGATCTGAGTGTTGCCATTGAGATTCTTAACATAGCTATAGAATGCTTTGAGGTTGTCTTTAGAGTCAGTGGCAATTTTGTTTTCATAACTAGCTTTGGAGGATTTTATGAGGGATCTCAGCTTCTTACTGAGGTTGACCAGGGAGTTCCTCCAGTCATGGGATTTTACTCTTTTTTTTGCAACAGTTTCTTTCTTCTGTTGTAGAGTTTGTTTATGGCAAAGGACCACCAGATTGGCTTCATTTTTTTGGAGGATAGCTTCTTGGTTCTATTAGGGATAGCATGATCCATGCACTTGTGTAAGTGCTTATAAAGTGCATTTGTGTAGGATTCACCAGTCGTAACTCTATTGTCCGTCTGCATGGGTGTCATGAAGTTTTACCACTTCTGTCTTAAGAAGTGTGAAGTTGGCTTTGGAGACATTTTTTATGGTGGTTTCCTTAAATGGGGGTGGGGGCGGGATGTGGATGTCTAGGGTGATTAGCTTGTGGTCAGATCTGAGCACCGAGGAATTGACCTCTGGTGTGGAACACCGGTTGCCCATGTTGGTAATGACTAGGATATTGCTGCCCCTGGTGGGGGTGTGAATAAATTGATCCAAGGCATTGGAATTTATGAATTCCAGAAAATGTTGAGCAAAAGAGTTGGTACATGAGTAGTTTTCCCAGTTAATGGTGGGGTAGTTGAAATCACCCATTATTAGGGTGTTAGGTTGTACCCTAATACTTTCCAGTGTATCAAGAAATAAGGAGTGGGAATCCTGGGGCATGGTGAGGGGTCTGCAGCAAGCTACAATTTGGATTGCAGTCTTGCCCAGAGTTAGTTGCACTTGGATAATCTCGGATGCATTATGCTGTTCAACTAGCCTGGAGGTGTGGATATCCTTAATGAATATGGACACGCCTCCACCTTTAGTGCTTCGTTCCGGATTAGGTGGCCGAAAGGTGTGGTATGAATTATAGCCTGGTAATGCAGGGGTGCTCTCTGGAGCTTTGAACCAGGTCTCTGTCACTGCACAGATGTCGATGTTCTCCATTTTAAGGAGTGCGAGTGAGTGCATTTTGAGATTTAGACTTCAAGCATTGAGTAGCATTACCCTCAGATTTTGCTTGCTTGTACCTGTTACAGTGGTGAATTTGTCATTTCAACCTTGCCTAAAAAAGGCACTATAGGAGTGGCAAGAGACTTAGCCAGTATCCGGAATCCAAAGGGCAACAGGTGCAGGCCATCTCTGGCAAAGCATCATGGTCTGTTGATCATGTTGTCCCAGGCAGACAAATACTGGATCCCCTTAGAATGACACCAGAAGTTGAGCCAATTGTTGAAGTCAATCATTTTCTCCTTGTACTGTGGTATCATTCTGGGTGATGGCAGGATGCTACTCAGAGCTAGGGTCATACCTGCCTGGGCTACAAAATCGGAGAGCTCCTCCATGTCTCTTTTCATGTAGTCCAGGGAGGTACGTCTCAGGTCATTCACACCAACATGGACAATGACAGTGTCATATTTGTACTTGTTGTGGAGTGACCTGAGTGCATGCATTATGTGGCAAATCCTGGCACCTGACAGGCAGCTGACAGTAACCTTCTCCTTGTTTAGCCTGGTGAGTGGAACATTAGTGTGCCTGACTATAGAGTCACCTATGACTAGAGTGTTGGGTACGTTGTTATGCTTTATGGGCTGTGGTTGAGTGGCACACTGAGTTTGTGGGCTATGTGTCATTTGGGTTGTGTTGGGGGGTGGAGTTTGCTTGTGTTTCTGCTTTGGAGGTCCCTGGTGCTTGGGCAGGTTTTTATTGAGAGCATCCGTGAATGTAGGTGTGTGTTTTTTGTTTCTATGTGTGTGTTTTGGTGGTGTAGGTTTTGAGGGACTATGTGATGAGTGTGGTGTGGTGCAAGTGTTTACCTTCTCCTCTTGACTGTCTAATCCAGTCTTGGGTGAAGAGAGCTTTGGCTATATAAGTGCATCTCTCACAGGTTGTAGTGTTGGGTGGTAGGAGGAGAGGGTTGTCTGTGTACATGAGGCAATTGCTGCATTGCCCCAAGATGCCCAGATTCATCAGGTAGACAGGAGAAATCACCGGGAGCTGACCCTTAGACATGCCTGGATAGGTGCTTATTTATTAAGTACTAAAAACTGCTTTCCTCTAGACAAGTGAGGAAAGTTGAGTGCTGTAGTAATTTGCAGCTTATTTAGTGCTTACAATGAGTTCTGAACAAGTGCTGAGTTCAAAGAAACAGATTTGAGTGCTGAAACTAGAAAACTGTCTAGTTCTAAGAAACAAAATTAAGCTAGAAGGCATTCCTCCAACACAGAAAGGCTTGGGGGCTCAGAAGCCTACAAACAGTCTAGACCACTTACAGGAAAGGCAGGAAACAAGATTTTTTTTCCCAACCGTTAAGAAGGAGGTTGGTGGAGTACCTATTTTGAAAAGATCAGTATGATTTACATTACTGGAAATATTGCAAAAAAAGTACTTTTGGGTCTGCTCTCAAATTATTTTAAATAACTTATTGACATTAATGAGAATGGATTAATTAATGGCCATTAATGTCTGAGTAACAGTGTATAGCTACTCAAATGTGATTGACATTTAGGTTATAGTCTCTCAGCTGATGTAATAACTTAGATTCATTACTCTACTCTATTCTACCATACTTCACTCTTTGAACTCAAGACAAATCACTTTGTCTTACAGTGGATATACAACAATTGTAAACATCAGGCATGGGTCAGTAATGTGTTTTCTTTATCAAGAAGTAAACAAAGTTGCTATTTTGGATTCAGATCTGGGTCCAGTTTTATTCAATATCTTTATGGCAACAATTCCAAACAAACAGAATATGGATGGAGAAATATGCAGATAATACCAAGATAGGTATTACTGTCATGAATCTCAGTCCATGAAAGGTTTCAGAGTTACCTACAGTCCCTCACACATAGTCCACAAATAGTGTGTATTTCTATAACAAAATGTGCACTGTTATACATTTTGGGGAGTTCAAACAATACATATTCATCGTCTATTAATGTCAGATAATACTTGTTTTTAGGCATGTTAAAGACTTACAACTAACATTTGATATAGCACCAAAGTTTGATACAAAGCTGAACAATATAATAAGGTATTATATTATCACAAGACATATCTTGTGTTCAGTCATCCCAAGGAAACCCAGAGTACTAATGACCCACTTTAGGTGGCTGAATGATTAGATTGCACACTGAATACTGTGGACATGTAGGCATAGATAAAACATTGCAACTGTTAAAAAAAGAGTGTATAAGAATACTTTCACTCAGAAAACAAGAATTGTAAAGAATCTTTAGGATAAAGAAAGGCTGGTTAAGTGTAATCAACATATAGTCTCTAACATATATGTTTAGGTGATGTGTTACTAGCATTTAAATGTTTACATAATGAAACATTACAAGTGCTACTGGTGTTAACCTTTACATCCCACTAGCTAACAACTAGAAATAATAATTTAATATCAGTCACCTATTACAATACTTTAATTAAGAAAAACTTTTACCCTTGCAGGGAAGCTAATATCTGAAACCAGGGACCAATTATAATAAGGCAGAATAGAAGTTTTAACAAGTTTTAAGAAAGAACTAGATTGCTTGACTCTATGATCCCACACTTTACTGGATATAAACTTCAAGATCATCTTTCTAAGATCTTTTTATTTATCTAACCACATTGTAACAACTGACAAAGTACCACCTGAAAAGTTAGTGAGCAAAACTGAGATGGTTTGGGTGGGTCAGAGAATGCTAACACTCTGGCTAGTCAAAGGAACATCTAATCATAATGGTTAATCTAAGTTAATTTAGATATAAGGTCTTTACTTTTCAGTATTTATGTAAAGTGATGTTGCAGTATACCTGGAAGGAGCAGTCTGCTATTAACATAGTGACAGAAAAGGTGGCACGCAGTGGTGCAGCAATTAACGTTGTCGCCTGACAGCAAAAGGTTCTCCGCTTTGATTCTCCGCTGGGGATCCTTCTGTGCGGAGTCTCCATGCCCTCCCTGCATTTGCATGGTTTTCCTCCCACATTCCAAAGGCATGCGTCTGAAGTATTTCTCTCCAGTCCTCTGCTGAAAAGAGGCTCTGTTGTAGACAGAGTTTCCCAGTCAGCAAACATTAAATAAAATAAAATAAATAAAAATAAGAGTGCCTAGAGGACTCATACATAAGAAGGTGATGAAACAATGACAGGGAACATAGCAAAACTTAATATACTGTCTAAAATAGTTTAAATTCTGTGCAAATAATGCAATGGTATTTTTACTTGTTCACCAGTTAAGTGAATGTCTTGGGACACAAGAACATGGACTTTGACAGCAGTAACTTAACCAGTACCCTAAAAAGAGCTCAGGAAGACATGGAAACGTTGTATGGAGAGGGAAAGAGCATTAGGACTGAAGCTTGGACCTGTGAAGAAAAACACAAAACGCTTATTTCTTGACTGAGTGACTTGACTGAATGATTTGTTCACTGGGTAAATAAGGTGGTCTATTGATCATTTTAGGCCATGACCTGAGCTGAATCAATCAACACTACCATAAAAAGAGTGAATAAATGCTACAATCCAGTACGTGATGATACAGTTGATGCAAACAGGGCAAAATTAAGAAAATCTAGTCAAAAGTCCATTGGCACAAGTACAAAGAAAAAAAAAATTAAAGTAGAGATATGCATAAAATACAGTGCTGTCATACATAAAATCACAAATATATAGACTCATATACATAGGAAATATACACATTTAAAATGCATGTTTATGTTATCCGCTGAGCCAACATACTAAGTAGCACAGATGAAATAACCTAAGAAAGAAGTAAAAATTGACATGGAAGCAGTAGCTATGGCTGTAGTCAGGCATACACCATGGAAGCCATGGTATACAAACCTGATTTAAAGGAGGCATCATTCTGCCCAGTACAAGGCACCAGGTAATCTACCTTCATACAATCACCTTATAACGGGACAAGACAGACAGCAAGGAAGGTAGTTGGGTAAAGAGTGACTCATGTTTGTTACATTATTAGCTATTGAACTGAAGTCTTCTACCATGCCACTTTAATATATGTGATGAATATTCAGTTCGGCATTTAGGAGATATACTGAAGGAAAAAGGGCATTTATGGTGTGTTGGTGATGATTTGGGGGCACCATAGTAGCGGAGTATACAAACAGGAATTTGCTGCTTATTCCTCTAGCAGTAAAAGTGGGGAAAAAACCTCAAAGATAGTCAAAACAGAAGATCTAAGGTAAGCAAGCAGTCTAACAAAAGGCAACGAAGGCTGCTGGAACACTGGCTGGTATAGGAGAAAATGTATCACAAGTAGGAAACAAGAAGTTGTTATCCATCTTTAACAGCAGCCTAAAGGGCTATGTGAAGAACTAGAGATTTCATCTCTGCAGTCACATAAACAAGAGTCAAAAGATGACAATTAAAGGGTGAGCAACCTTTATCAGAAGCTATATAAACGTAGACTAACTAAATGAATATGCACAGTTCTGAAGAAATGACTCAGAGGAAGAAAAGAATAGCAACACATATCTGCTCCAAGGGAATCCATAGCGTTCAGCTAGGTACCGCTGTCCAAACATGAGATGCACGACAACGGGAGGGCACAATCAAGATACAGAGGGGACAGCTCAGGGGAGAAGTTAGGTCTTTCTTCAAATAAAGGGTACTACATGATTGGAACAATCTTCTTTAACAGACTGAAGGGTCAAAATTGTGACAAAATTCAAGACAGCTATTCATCTAAGGAGTAGGAAAAATAAGTTGTTGGTAAGTGGGATGCTCACTATACCTCCTAGGTACATAAGCAGAAAAAGACAGATAGGCCACAACTGCCACCAGAATCGTTTTTTCTACTGAACTTGCTGTGTCCACACACACACACACACACACACACACACACACACACACACACACACACACACACACACACACATACACACACACACAGAACCAATGCACAAAAAGAAGTATCCATTGTTTTTTACTGTACATGACATTATGTGGGGCAGGGCAAAGTAAATAACAAATAAGTAACTTCAGTGTAAGTGTTCTTCCCAAAAGAATGATACTAAAAAAAAAGTCTGGAGTTTAAACTCTACCCCCAGCCTTCCTACACAAGCATGGAATATATCACAGAACTTCTGCCCTATGACAGGCAAAGTACAGTTTTGTACCTACCATAAATGTAGATGTTCGAAGATCCACATTGCTGCAGTCCTTACACTTGGGTAGTCCGCTGTCCTCGGTCGGCCCGAATAACAAAGTATAAGGCTGACGTCGGTCAAGGCGCATTAGACTGACATCAGGACGTCAGGGTACAAATGTGCATGACCGACGTCATATCCTCAGTCTTTTCTTGCCCCAGATGTCAGAAGACCCTACAAAGAAAGGTCAAAACCAAAAGACAGCAAACAACCAACCAACCACCCTTGCACTAATAATATGTACAATATATACAATATACACAATATTTACAACCCAACCCACACAACCGCCTCTAACTACAGAGGGGAAGGAGGGAGGGTAAATTGGACTGCAGCAATGTGGATCTTCGAACATCTACATTTATGGTAGGTACAAAACTGTACTATGTTCTTCATCTCACATTGCTGCAGTCCTTACACTTGGGTAGAATCCCAAAGCAGAGATAAGGGAGGATGGCAAAACTATAAAGAAGCAGGAGCTGCCAAAATGCCCTGTAAAACAGCAGTGGCAAAACCAGCCCTAGATTTAGAGTAAAGTGGAAGGTGATAATGCTTAGAGAAAGTATGCACTGAACTCCAAGTAGCTGCCTCCAAAATATCTTTAGTTGCCACCCCCCTTAAAAAGGCTGTCGAAGTGGCAGTAGCCCTAGTGGAATGAGGCCTAATCCCAGCTGGAACCTCCTTGCCATGATGGGAATAACAGAAAGCAATGCAAAACCCAATCCACTTAGAAATAGTTTGTTTTGACACAGGCTTGCCCTGAGAACTCAAAGCAAAAGAAACAAATAACTGCTGAGACTGCCTGAACCCTTTAGTTCTGCTCAAATAATATCGCAACTGCCTGTGTACATCTAAAGTGTGCAAAATCTTTTCCCCTTTATTTTGGGGATTTGCATAAAAAGTAGGCAAATGAATAGTTTGGTTTAAAGCCACACTAGAAACCACTTTAGGCATAAAGGAAGGATTAGTACGCAAAGATACCCTATCCTTATGGAAAATTAAGAAAGGCTCAACCGCCATAAGGGCCTGCAATTCAGAAACCCTTCTTGCAGAGGTAATGGCCAACAAAAAGCAGTCTTCCATGATAAATATTTCAACTCAGTAGTAGCTGCAGGCTCAAAAGGTTGTAGAGTGAGTTTCTCCAACACAAAATTGAGATCCCAAGCAGGAGTAGGAGCTCTACGTGGGGGTCTTATATTCTTTGCCCCTCTAAGAAATTGCTTGAACAAAGGATGAGAAAACAATGGTGGGTCACAGTCATAGTGAGCGAAATTGCTGCAGCATGAACCTTAATAGAAGAGAAGGACAAACCTTTGTCCAGTAACTCAGTAAGATATTGAAGAGCCACACTTAAATTAGGCTCAGAAACATCAAAATCCTTTGCTGCACTCCAAAATAAAAATCTCTTCCATTTATCTGCGTACACTTTCCTTGTACTAGGCCTTCTAGCTTCCAAAATAACATTCAAAACTTGCTGTGGAAGTTGAGACCCTCTATGGTTCAAAACAGAATATGCCAGGCTGTTAGGTGAAGAGAGTGAAGTTTGACATTGAGTAAATGACTGTCCTCCTGAGACAACAGGTGTGGAATCGAAGGCAAAGGCCATGGAGGCTCCCGTACCAGACTTCTCAGTAATGGGTACCAGTGCTGTCGAGGCCAATCTGGAGCTATTAAAATCATCCTTGGCTTGTCCTGTCTGACCTTTAGAAGTACCTTTGGGAGGAGAGGCAGAGGTGGAAAGGCATACACGTGAAGATTGCTCCAATTGAAAGAAAGAGCATCCACTCTCCAAGCTGTGGGATGAAACCTTTTCGTGCAAAACTTTGGCAGCTGGTGGTTTAGTGGAGAAGCAAACAGATCTATGTCTGGAGTTCCCCATGACACTGTCAATTTCTGAAATACATGAGGATCCAATTTCCACTCGTGGGGATCCATAATTCGTCTGCTCAACACATCTGCTAAGGAGTTCTGTGCTCCCGGCAGAAACCTTGCCTGAAGATTTAGCTGTAAACTGAGAGCAGTCTCCCACAAAATCATTGCTTGCCTGCATAGAGGATAAGAATGTGTGTCCCCTTGCTTGTTGATGTACCACATGACAGTTGTGTTGTCTGTTAGAATCAACACCTGCCCTGGAAGAAGTAAATCCTTGAAAGCTATTAATGCAAACTGGACTGCTAACATCTCCTTCAAGTTGATATGTAGATGTTGTAGTCTGGCAGGCCACTTGTCTTGTATCCACTTTCCATTTAGATGAGCTCCCCAAGCTTTGTCTGAGGCATCTGTCGTTAGAATCTGACTCGCCTCTGGCCGGGTCACAGAGAGTCCCTTGTTTAGGTGACATTCCTAAGCCCACCACAAATATTTCTTTTGAATGCAAGGTATTATTTGAATGACAGTGTCCAGATCCTGGCAGTGCTGTGTCCATACATTTTGAGATACCATTGTAGCTTCCTCATATGCAGTTTGGCATTGGGAAGCACCAGAATACAAGATGCCATGAACCCCAAGGCTTGAAGGACTGTCCTTGCAGTCAGCCTGGACTGATGAGACAATTGATGAAAGTAAAGGGAAAGATTCTTTGTTTGTCCGGGGTCAAAAAGGCCATCTGGGACGCTGTATTCAGTCTTACACCCAGAAAGCACATGTCCTGAGAGGGTACTAGACTGGACTTTATTTCGTTCACAGAATACCCCAGGCATCTTAGCACTGCTATCACATATTCCAAATGATGAAGAAGCTCGTCCCTTCCTTGAGCCAGAATCAGGCAATCGTCCAAATAAGGATAGATCTGTATTCCTTTTAGCCTGAAGAAAGCTATCACTGGAGCCAGAACTTTCGTGAACACTCTGGGCAGTAGATAAGCCAAAGGGCAATGCAGAGAACTGATATTGAGAAGTCCCAGCCCGAACACGCAGATACTTCCTGCAACTCAGTCTGATAGGAACATGAAGGTAAGCCTCCTTGAGATCCAAAGTTACCATCCAATGATCTTTGCCCAGCAGAGGTAAAAGCTGTTGTAACGTCAACATTTTGAACTTGGGAATGTCCAGATAAGTGTTGAGGATAGATAAATCCAAAATTGGTCTCCACGTGTTCCCCTTCTTTGGTACTAGGAACAGGCGAGAATAAAATCCTAGGCCCACTTCTGGCATAGGGACTGGCTGTATGGCCCCTATTTGAAGTAACAGAGAAATTTGCTTGTGAGCCTCTATTCTTTGCTGAGAAGGAACGTCTGGCATGCCTTTGAAAGGAGGCAAGGTGTGGAAATAAAACCTGTAACCTTGGTGTATGATATCCAATACCCATCTGTCTTGGGTAATTAAACTCCAATTTTCCTTGAAAAGTGCCAACCTTCCTCCCAAAGGTGCTGCCAGACGAGAAGGCTCTGGCAGCTGAAAAGGTAGGTCATTGGGTCTGTTTACGAAAGGACTGACCCCTGCCCTCACCCGAAGACTGTGCAGGTGAACTCCCTGTTCTAGGTCTGAAAGAGCCCTGAGCTCTGCCCCTACCACGTCTAGATCTACCCCTAGACTGGGAATCATAAGAAGGATACGTCCACCCCTTGGTAGGCCAATTCCTACTAAACTTCGGAGGCTGAACCTGCAAAAAATCTTTAACAGTCTGCATAGACTTAGCCTTGTCTTCCATTTTCTTTAAGACTGCCTCAACAGGTGAACCAAACAACACATCAGATTGTAAAGGAGCATCTAAAATCCTTGTCTTAACATGGTCAGATAAATTCTGATCCCTCAGCCAGGCGTGCCTGCGAAGAACTGACCCAGTGGCAGCCACCCTAGACGAGGCCTGTACAGCATCAAAACCACATTGCAAAGAATGCTTACCCACCTGTTCAGAAATATGTACTAAATCTTGTAACTCTTTACACTCAATACCTTCCGCCAGAGCATCTACCTTAGACTTCAATTGAGAAAGTAGATAGTTTTGGTATTTCAACATGTGAAACTGGCAATTCAAAGCCCTCATAGCAAGGGTGGAAGAAGTATAGACTTTCTTTCCCCATCTATCCAAAGCCCTGGCCTCCTTATCTGGAGGAACCGGATTTTTAACAACCCAAGCCTTAACACCCTGAGGCCCGTGACTAACACTTGCGGGGTCTGCCCTAGGACTCTTAAAAGATACTTATGAGCTTCAGGCACCCTGTAATACCTATCCGGTTTAACAGGAGCAGGAGGCAAAGAATCAGGATTAAGAGAAGCCTCTGCAAACACATCTTCCACAACATCCAGAACAGGAGGTATAGCCAAAGGCCTATGCTGGGGTAAAACAAAAATTCCCTAAGCCTTTTCCTGGAATCAGAGAAGTCCTGACCTTCCCACTTAAAATGCTCCCTCATGGAATGAAGAGTCTCTGAAAAGAAAAATCCTCAGGAGGAGAAGCAGAAGGAGTAGAATCATCCACATCAGAATCAGAATAAGGAGAATACTCCTGCAAGTCTTCAGCCGAAGACTCTGAAACATCCGAAGCCTGCTCAAAACTCCCCAACTCAGGTTCCACCCTAGGTCTCTTATCAGGAGGGGGCAAAGAACCTCTAATCAAAGTAATCAAATCTTCTGCCATTTTAAGCATATGCTTCTTGGGCACAGATCCTGAAGAACTAGGAGTGACACCAACTGAAGCTAAACCTGGCCTGCCTCTGGGAGAAGCCTTGGAAACAGAAGGAGAAGGCCTAACCACTCTAGGAAGGGAGGGGAGTACAGTAACCTGAGAGGCCCCTTCAGCCTGACCTGCCTCCTGAGAGGCCACATCCTGCAATAACAAAGTCTCCCCCTGGGACTCCAGAGAAACCTCCGGCGGAACCACCGGCTCCACCGACACCTCTAAAGAACCGGCGTCCGGTACGGACGGCTCTTCTTGCCTGGGCTTAGCTGCTTTGTCCTTGCGCTTCTTCGAAGAAGCGGACGTCGGAGCATCCGACGGCATATTATAATTGCACCGCTTCAAGACTAACCTGGCACAATCTAACCTTCTCTTAATAGTGCGCTTATTGAATCTAGCACAAAGCGACACCCAACAACGTCGTGCTCAGGCCCTAAACAAGGAATACACAAAGTATGATAATCTCTATGCGGTATCTGTTTCCCACAAGAAATACAGTTATTCACTTTTTCTGACATCCGGTAAACCACTGAGGCAAGAAAAACTAAAATATTCTAACGGGTACTTAGCCAACTTTGACTCGGTCTCAAACTCCGAATTCGAACAATTTCAGAACGCCGAACGGCACTTGCAACGCTGCTTCTGCATCGGACCATGCGGCAAAAAAGACTGAGGATATGACGTCGGTCATGCGCATTTGTACCCTGATGTCCTGATGTCAGTCTAATGCGCCTTGACCGACGTCAGCCTTATACTTTGTTATTCGGGCCGACCGAGGACAGAGGACTACCCAAGTGTAAGGACTGCAGCAATGTGAGATGAAGAACATCGGGCTGGATCTCCCTTACCTGTGCTCAAAGGAGAACTTAAAAAAATACATAAAACACAAAAGGTTGCATATTAGATATAAAAATCCTAGCCTCAGTTCTTCCAGGAAAACAGTGTTAAACAAATCCTTTGTGAAGTTTTCTATAATGATGCGATTACTGTCAAGTGCCATTTAAACAGCTGCTTCTTTACTGCTTACTGCAAACTCCTGCCTAAGGTACAACAGAGCTAAATTAAAGGTCTCTATGGAATCATTGTGCTCTTCTGTTAGATATTGGCAGTAAATAAATGAGACTAATGTTCGGAACCGTGAAGTATTCCAAAGCAATCACATGACTGCTAACGACTACTAATTAAGCACTTCAGAAACGCCTGCAATCTGCGCAAAAAAAGCATCTGCTTTTTAAACAAAGGGAAGGACACCTGACCACTGAGAATGAAACCTCACAATGTCATCTGTAGCCTCATAGCTTTCTCTCTGCTAGTACAGATAAAAATAACTACTTGCTCAACTACCTCATTAAACAAACTGTGAAAATAAAAATTCTAAAAGTCACTGTTTAACACTATGATGTGTAACGTCTTTATATCTTTTATATGCTCTTCACAAGTAGTACTTTTGCTTACGGTTTTCACTGAATCATGTTTGCTCATGATAACTTATCATGCAAATGTTTTGTTAGTCCTGGTGTTCTAACATCTGGAAATGATCTAAAATGGCCCTTGAACAACATCTCCACCCAGTTAACAACACCTTAAATAAATAAAAACTGTGCTGACAGCCAGGGTTGCTCAGCGTCATTTGCAATTAACATGATTAAAGAGGACTTCTAGGACTACACAAGGCTGCATCATTAAATGGCAGCTTTACTCATCAAATCTTTCTAAACATTTAGCAACTAACTGCACACAACATTCCTCTTCCTTCTCTGGCACAGTGCTTTTATGTCCTAACAGAAATCTGAGGCTCAACCCCCTCAGAAAAGACAATATGGATATTACTTCCATATTCTTTTTATTCATTTGCAGCCGTAATCTTTTTATGTACTACTGGTTATGTAAAGTCTATGCAAAATACTTAGCAAACTGCTCCTATTTCATGAACGTTATTGCATTTAATGTAAATGTGGAAGCCGTGGTGGTGCAGCGGTAGCGTTGTTGCCTCACAGCAAGAGGTTCTCCCATTTGATTCTCGGCTGAAGCGCCTTCTGTGTAGAGTCTGCATGTCCTCCCCACGGTCGAGTGCGTTCGAAAGACATGCATAGAATGGGCGTGCCTTCGCTGAAGGTTGGGCGTCGAGCTGGCACCTCGGCACCCATAAAAAATCTACTGCCAATCATTAGCAGACCGGAGTTCCGCTGTGGTGACCCCTAACAGGGAAAAGCCGAAAGAAGAACATTGCATTAATGTAAATATACAACTGTTCTCAGAATATCCACACCCAGATAAAACACATTTACTGTCTTCTGCAAAAATCATGTATCCACTCAAGCTTCAGTTTATGTCTTTCTACCCCCCCCCCACCAAAATAGAGTTCGTTTACACAGGCCTGATCCTCCCAATTCTCAGAAGCCTAATGAAGTTCAGGGCTTGCACTGTGAATGCTATATCATTCTCTGTTATAAAATGTTATGACAGAAAATGCTAGCACAAGTTTAGGGTGAAAATCATTCTTAATACACAGATGCAGACAAACAGTGTCTAATGCAGTTAATCTCAGTTACCCAGTACTGAATATTTTGTGATAGCGAATTCTACCTGCAGAACTCCAAAGATAGTGTACAACCATGGTACCTACACACGGTACAGATACAAATATGCAGAGACTCACAGCCTGGAATCATACATAAAATCCATAGAAAGGCAGCGATACTCATATGTTGCATATGCATTACAAACTCCACAAAGGGGGAGCCACCACAGACCCCGGAAACTACTGCCCCATTAGCCTAATGAGCCTGGTCTGCAAGACTATGGAACGTATCATCATGGAACTTATAAACAATGACATTGGTAATCTCCAAACTCAGGACCCCACCCAGTTCAGGTTTGTAAAAGGCAGATCATGTCTCCTAAACCTGATAGACTTCTTTGAAGCAGTCACCAAAGCCGTAGATGAGGGTAAGGTGGTTCATACAGCCTATCTAGATCTCGCAAAGGCTTTTGACACCATCCCCCACTCTGGAATTATAGATAAACAGACTAAACCAGGTATAAATCCCGATGTCACAAGATGGGTTGCTAACTGGCTCACTGACAGAACCCACACCATGAAAGTAGCAGACTCCAAATCCAACTTCAGACCAGTGACAAGTGGAGTACCACAGGGTTCAGTCCTGGGTCGTCTCCTGTTTGGTATCTACTTCTCTAAAGTACAGGCTAACACAGAAGGTCTTTGGCTAATGAAGTTCGCAGATGACTGCAAACTAGGAGCCATAATCAAAACTCCAAATGATGTGGACATCCCACAAAAGGGCCTCCCTGAGACAGATGCCTGGTGTCAAAGCCATGGCCTCAAGCTCAATGCCAAAAAGTGCATTGTCATCCCTTCTGGTAAAAACTCAGTACCCATGAACAACCACATAGGCGGTAGTCTACTTAACACTGAAAGTGTGATAAGAGACCTTGGGACACAGGTGGACAGTAGTCTCTCCTTTGATAATCACATTACCACAGTAGTCAGGAAATCCTTCTACGTGGCACACCTCATCACAAAAGGTTTCTCATCCAGGAAAAAAGAGCATTGTTCCCCTCTACTCGTCACTCATTAGACCCATTATAGAGTACAATGCCCCTTTTGGTATGTACCTCACAAGACATCTACAACAACTGGAAAGGCCACAGAAATACCTCACAAAGAGGATTACTGGCCTCAAACAGATGCCCTATGCAGACCGTCTCAAAAAACCGCAGCTTTACTCCATTGCATATCGCCTACTCAGAGGCGATCTCTGCCTAACACACAAAGCTATGTCAAACCCAGAGCTTTTAGACATGCTCCACTTAAAGAAATCCCAATCCCTACGAGCTACACGGTCTAGGGACCTAAACCTTGTCACCACAATAAACAGAACATGCTGGAGGGATAGATTCCTGTCCCAGAGACTTCCCATACTCTAGAAAAAACTACCTATCTATATCAAACAAAGCTCCTCAGCGCTCTTCAAGAAAAATCTTGATGATTGGATGGGAGACAGGAAATTCACCCCGGGGATCACTTCTGTGGCTCTGCTCGACAGTGGCACAGGAAATTAATTTTCTTGAGTGGTGAAAGCCAGGGTACCTTTGGCTAGGCTTACATAGGCCCTGGGGCCAATAGCCTAGTGCCTACCTATGAACCTATGAAATATTTCTCGCTCACAATGCCTACAGCCTGATAGGTATACAAGTCATGTGTGTTTTACAAGCCATGTTATACACACAGTAGGCAGTGCGCATGCCAAGGTCAATACTGTAACGTTGCAAAAGGTATCACCTGTACTTTCTCACCTGCTTTCCAGTAAATGCAGCTGTCCACAGTGATGTTAATGTACCTGTGCATTTATGAACAAAACAGCATACAGTGAATAGCCGGTGTAGGCACACCTGTGGTTATGCAGCACAGCAGGTGAACGGTACACTTCTAACTTCTGTTGGCAGTATTGCATCTAACCATAGCTCTCAACCTTCCATCTCCTAAATGAGTAACACAGCCTCTCACAATGTGGAACAAATGGGCAAAATGTGGAACACCTTCTAACAGCTTACTAACAACTTCAGCTAGGAAGGTCATAGGATAGTTACAAAGTGCAACTTTCCACTTATAAAAAGTTCTTATGATGAATGCCTTCTGCAATACTTGGGCAGTACTAATCCTTAGAGAGAAGCCATTTGGAAATGTGTGCTGAATTACAGATTGCCTCTGGAGTATTATATTGAAATGCAGATGTAATATTTCACATATGCTGCATGTTGTTAAGGCAACAAAAGGCTTGGATATAGTCCCTGCACCATCTGGCATAATGACTTGACTCATGCTACTTTATCTTATTTTATCTGTATTTGTTTACCAGGGTAGAACACTGATTTCCATTAAACATTTTCAGATTCAGCTTGGGAGCATTGCCTGGTTAAGAGATTTGCTCAGAGTCACACAGTAAAGCAATGAAAGCTGGGGGAATCAAACCCCGGACCACTGGAAATAGCTCATTAACAGCTCCTAAATTCTCTATTCCAACTGCGCAGACAGTTAACTTACCCTTCTCTTCTGCAGTTTGGCTTTAAGCCTAGTAGATCAGTTTCAACTCTTCTGAGATGTAGCAATCACTGAACTCAAATATTTGCATCTCAGCCTTCTCAAAATAGATTCAAAATGCGGACTTCCAAACACCGTAAAGACAGCTGATTAACTGCTTGTATTATCCTCTCTCTCTCTCTCTCCTTTTTTCTCTCTCTCTGTCCTTCCATTTCTTTTAATAATGTAATACTTTCTTGAATAATCAGAAGCCACAGTTTGAACATAAATTCCACATTTCACAAACACAATAAACAAATATATTCAAATCCAGTATAAAATACCATTCCATGCTCAAGGTACACATACATACATACACACACACACACACACACACACACACACACACACACACACACACACAAATAAATAAATAAATAAAAATATACATACACTTTTTGGGGATGATCTAAAATATCACTTCAAGAAAATGTTCTCCCATGACAGTGCTACAGGTGCGTGCATTTTGAGTTAAATGCCAAAAAATGCATAGTCATACCCTTCGGGAAAAACAAGGTTACCCCTAGCTACCAAATAGGTGGCAATCCACTGAGCACAGAAGAAGTTATCAGGGACCTGGGGACCCAGGTTGATAGTAGTCTGTCATTCGACACCCATGTAGCTAAAGTAGTTAGGAAGACCTTCTACATTGCCCACCTTATCATGAAGGGATTCTCATCTAGATCAAGGGAGGTCATAGTCTCCCTTTACTCATCACTCATCAGACCAATGATTGAGTACAATGCCCCATTCGGAATGTATCTGACCCGACACTTGCAGCAGCTGGAGAGGCCACAAAGTTCCTCACCAAAAGGATAAAGGGTCTCAAAAATCTGTCCTATGCTGCCCGACTGAAAGAACTCCAGCTCTATTCAGTCGCCACGCTGCTCAGAGGTGACCTTTGCCTAACATACAAGGCCATGTCAAACCCAGATTTGATGAATATGATTCACCTCAAAAAATCTAGATCCATCAGAGCCACAAAGGCGGAGACTTAAACCTCGACACGGCTATTAATAGGACGTGCTGGAGGGATAGATTCATCACCCAAAGACTCCCTATGCTGTGGAACAAAATCCCGGTACATGTGAGGCAGAGCACCTCGCTGGCCTTGTTCAAGAGAAATCTTGACCAATGGATGGGAGATCGCAGATATACCCCAGGGATTACCTCAGTGTCACTGCTCGACAGAGGCACAGCAAAATAATGGGTATAGTTCCCCATACTAAAGGGGTGGCGTAAGCCACAAAACGATGGGCTAGGCTTGTAAATGCCCTCGGGCAGATAGCCTAGTATGAACCTATGAACCCAAAACAGTGTTAACATTTGAAGGAAAAAAGTATGCAAAATTTTCTAAATTATGAAAAGCTCATTCAAATACAAATTGCCACTAGTTCCAAGGTCAGAAAGTTTGTTTGGAAACAGGAGCACAATAGATTTGTCGTGGAAAGAAACAAAAAAGCTGGTCTGACTTTTTAATAGACTCGGTCTTGTCCAAGTAAAATCTAAGCTGCCTATGCACATCCAGGGAGTGTAGGATTTGCTCCCTTAACGATGTGATTCAAGAACAACTCATTAACAACCTTAGGCATAAAAGAATGATTTGTATGGAGAATAACCCTATCTCCTTAAGAAAAAATAAGAAAAGGTGGAATAGCCATTAAAGCTTGCAGTTTGGAAACTTGAGTAACAGAAGTACAAAACTTTAGAGATAAAATGCAGCAGGCTCAGATTTAGATACAATAAGATTTTGCAGGTTATAGTTCAAGTCCAAAGAAGGAGGGATAGGCTTTGTAGTGGTCAAATACGTGGGACAGCATTCAAACTAAGATGAACGTGGTGGATCCAGACGTAGGCAAGCAAAAGTGGCTAACAGATGTGCTTTAATAGAAGAGAATCCCAACCGAACATTTAGTGTCCAACACAAATAAGATACAGTATTAGGAACAGCCATTTGATAAAGGTCCTGATTCTTTCTTTGACAACAAAAGGAAAATCTCTTCCATTTGGAGGGCATAGTATTTCCTTGTATTTGGTTTTCTGGCCTCCTGTAAAATATTAAGCACATCTTCAGAAAATTTGTGTCTAAAAGAAATAAAAATGTTATCACCCAAAGAGTCAGGTTAAAAGTCTACAGACCTGAATGAATTAAAAATCCATTGTTCTGTGTAAGCAATCCCACCTTGTGAGGTAACTTGCAATGATTGCCCTGGCCAAATGAAAGAGAAGAGGAGACCATTGCTGTCTGGGCCAAAAGGGAATCACCAACCAATATTTTTTAGTTTGTCTCTCTGTTTCTGTAGAAGGTCTTTGGGAATCAAAGCGGCTAGAAAAAATAAATGTGCCTCCTTTTCCAAAGAAAAGTTCTGGCACTCATTCTCTATGTTGGAGGGCATAACAGTCTTGAGCATATGGCCTGAGCAGTCTGTTGTATATGGAGGCAAAAGATCTATCTGTGGAGTACCCCATCAATGGACAATGACCAAAAAGACCTCTCTGTTTAGTATCTATTTGTGAGGGTCTGCCTTGGATCTACTCAAAAAGTCTGTGTTTCGCCCTGAGGCTATGCAGAGATCATGGAGAAAGATTTTGTGTTGAATGGCTATTTCTCAAGCTACTAAAAGACAACCCACAGAGGCAATATGGCTTGGTTCCCTGTCTGGTGATATACCACAAAACTGCGATGTTGTCTACGAAGATCTAAAGAGTTCAGTGGTAATTTATGGGCTGAAGAGCTGAAATATGAGCTTTCATTGCCTTAATGTTGATGTGGCCTTTTCTTTCTTTTTGAGACCATACCCCCTGAGCCCCGATGTCCCAAAAATAAGTACCCCATGCTAGATCAAAGGCATCTGTGAACAAATCATGCTAAGAGGAAGGAACCTAGAAGGGCACTCCCAGATTAAGTAAAATCTGTTTGGTCCTTCACAATTGTTCCTTCTTGATGAAGTAGTGTGTGGAAGATTAATGAATGGAATTGCTGAGTCCACACTGACTTCAGATACCACTGGCTCTCTCTTATATGGAGTCTAGCATAACAAACAATAGTAATAATTTCTGCCATGTAGCCAATAACTCTGAGAATCAATCTTGCAGAGGTTACATCCAAGTGAAGAAAATTCTGAAAGTAATCTACAGGAAAATAAACTTGTCTGCTGGAAAAAAGATGTCACTGACACAATGTTGATTGTGCATCCTAGAACAATCTGATCCTGGGATGGAATTAAGAAAGACTTATTCATGTTCACAGTAAACCCCAGATTACTCAGAAGACCCATAACAAATTGCAAATGAGTCAGAATAAGCTCTTGGGTGAGAGACAAATTAGAAATGCCCAGTCAGAACATAAGAATGGTCCTAAACGTAAAGCTAGGCTATACAAACTGTTTGGTAAGCACTTTCATTCATTTAATAATATGAACTTGATCAGACTAACGCAAAAAAGTAAAAAAGGCAATTTAAACGTTTTCATCAAGATCACATGCAAAATTCCACCAATCACAAGCCATACAATACAACACTGCATCGCAAATTAATCTATATAAATATATACTTGATATAATAAGCATTAAAAAGTAATTATGATGCAATAAAATATTACCTTTAAATGATTTTAGAATATTAAAACTGTACTCTGTATTAAACTTTATAAAAAATATTTTCTATTTATATGTTAATTTAAGCCAAGAAATTTGTCATCTTCTAACGAAATTTGCCAACGTGTTTCTTTACACTTGAGTAAACTGTATATGTTTCCTTCACAATTATCAGATACCAGGACAAAAAAAAAATACATTTATTGAAAAAGACACGCTGGCATGTTTGGCCACAGCATTTGTTGTGTCTTTATTTTTAATGGGTAAAATATGCTCATATACTCTTTCAGCAAGCCTTCTATTAGTTTTCCTATGTAAAAAGTAGGACATGAGACACAATAAGCATAGTAAACCAAATCCCTTGATTTACAAGTATATCTGCTATTCACTTACAATATTCTGCTTGAAGATTTCATAACAACTGTAATAATGTTAGGTATGACTCTACAATACCTGCAAGGCTGACAACTATAAGTACCAAAGAGTCCAGAAAATTTTGAAATATCAACAATATTGCTAGTTTGATTAAAAAAAAAAATAAACCAACACATTTTTAGTAAATCTATGTGTAATACATATTGTATTCACCAGCTCTTTGTTGCCTAAAATTATAGTCTAATGGGTACTAATAATATTTTTAATTTGTTCCTTGTCTCTGCATACAGTTAATGCAAAAGAATTTTGGAAAGCAATGGAATTTAAGTTTTATTCTGAGCTTTACACCCATTCAACAGAATTGGCAAAAACCTATATGAGCGCTTTTGAATTACTTCTTTATAAATGCCATGTAGTTTCATACTAGGATATCTGCGATTCTCAAATCATTTAATTAGAGTATTTACTTAATTCAAAAAGTCATAATTATCGCTAATTAACTTACTGAGGCATATTAACTGCCCTCTAACTATATTCCAATTCATGAAATTAGGAAGCATACTGGTATAAATAGTTGTTAACAAAGGTGGGAATAGCCAACTACGAAAATACTGATTATCAATGTCTATAGTTAATAAGTCCAAAAAATGAACTACAAAAATATCAGAAAATCTTCCCAGTTCCCATTCCAAATAAACATGAAATTATCTATATGATGTTTGTAAAGGCTCACACAGTGGTACAGCTGATGACTGACCAAAAACCCATGCTCTCACCAGGCCATTACTAAATTAGCAAGTGACTTATTTTAATTATTGATAGATGCTGTCATGAAACATAAAAATATAGTCAAAACAAGATCTAATAATAGACAAATAGTATTGATTTGACTATTTTGTACAGAGGTATATTTACTGACATATAAATGAACAAATACAATACCAGTTTCCCAATGAATAGCAGTATACAAAGAAACTACATCAATCATAAACATAGTTTCTGTGCCTATGAACTTGTAATTATGCAAGAAATCTAGACAAACCCCAAAATCTTGTAAATAAAACATAGAGCTCTGTATTATCAGGTTGAGGATAGAATCTAAATATATGGCTATAAATTCTGTTTTGTTGTTATGAGTTGATACTATTGGCCTAAAAAGTGGGTTAATATCATCTACATGTATCTTGAGGATATCAAAGATGAACTTAAATCTAGGATGGTCATTTTTCTTGGGTGAGAGAGACTGAATGAGAAGACTGTCTACATAAGGAAATATCTGAATTGCTTGAAGTTCACAGGAGGCAATGACAGGAGCTAGGCATTTTGTGAATATCATTGGGAAATAGAAAGACCAAAGGGCTAAACAGAAAGTGATATGAAGAGAAACAACATTTTAAGAATTTCTTGTACTGCAGATAAATAGGAATAAGAATACAGGCATCCTTTAAATTCAACGTTACCAAGAAATCTTGTGGAAGAATCACTGGAAGTAAGGACTGAAGCGTGAACATCCTGAAACTTGAGACCCTAAGAAATGTATTGAGGAAAGAAAGAACCAGAAACATTCTTCAGTAAAAAAAAAGTTTTCTCTTAAGTGCATAATGACCAATTTTATTCTCCCATGATACAGATAATCTCAACAATGAGGAAGAATAAGATGGATCTGGCTTGGGAGTGGGGACTGAGGAAAAAGCCTTCCAAGACATTTCGTAACCCCTTTGAATGATGGACAGAACCCATTTGTCTGAAGTTATTAATTGCCAACCTGGCAGATAAAGGGAAAGTTTATAATATGAAGAAACCTGAAAAAAATGCAGAGAGGGAATGGGATAGGAAGAGGAGGCAGATACTCATAAGTACAGTGATTTGTCTGGAAGGAAGGTTTTGTACCTAAGGAACTCTGCTGAGGCTTTTCCGGAGATGGTCTTCTAGGAAGTCTCTTTTCCTTCTGAGAAGACTTTAGATCCTTACAAAGAAAAGGACTAGGCTTGGCAGGATAATTTCTCTGAAATTTGGGAACAGGAGAAAGAAAGATTTGTTTAAGATCCTGCATGACCTTACCCTTCTCCTGAAAGGTCATGAAAAGCTCTGCTGTTGCAGAACAAAAAAGATGCCTTAAAAAGTGTTGTGTAAAATCCTGCCATTTCTGCTGAGGATCCCTGCTGTATGGAGGAGAAACATTACGTCTAGTTTTTGATTTTTCCTACATGTAATGTCTGCCCACACCAAATAAGGAGGCTCCAAGCCCTGGCTTACCTCAGTCAAGGAATCATCTTCCTCTCTGATTAAGATATGAGGTATACTGTCTGGTCCATCCAATACAACAAGCTGCAGTTCCCCCTTTTCAGTCAGAGCTATTGACTGGTCACTTGAGACGAAAGTGTGAGATGGTTGCACTATATCAACCTCCAACAGGCTTGAGACAGAGGAAGCAGCTGCAGGCCAACAGAGACATATGGGTCCATCTCAGCAGCAAAATCCTCTAACCTAAGTTTCTTTGACATTGAAGGGTCATCAGCTGTCAAGGACTCAGATGCTATAATTGTCCAGATACATTTTCAAAGAAGAGGAGGGTCCTAGCAGGGATACTTACTCAACCAACAGCTGAGAAAGAGGCACAAATCATATGGCTGACAAACCAAAGCTGAAGAGAAAGTTCAGTACTCAGCTGACAACAAGAAAGTTCAGAGGTACTTTATGTCTGTATGTCCCTTATGCACTTCTGGATCTTTTGAGCTGTGGTTATACGATGGACATACAATGTACAGAAAGGATGCTCAGGCTTTGGTATATTGGCCAGATGTATGGCTATTCTTAGCATGATATCCCATCAGTTAACAATAATGCAACAGAGATCATGGGAGGACATTTTTAGTGATGGACAGAAAAGTCAAGAACTGCTTACAAAGTTGTAGTGAGGCAGGCATTATTCCCAAATAGGACTGTTGCACAAACACACAAATATGTCTTGGTTTATCATGAACCATTATTTTGTTAGCCTTGAACATTAAAATAAGACTGAACTTCTTTCCTTGCTTATGATATTTGCTGAGGCCATCATTGAATAAAAAGGTTAAGAAAAATGCTTTAAAATGCACCTCACAGCATCTATAACATCATGGTTTCTGGGGGTCACCAGGATCCCAGATGCCCAGCTTAATTAAATTATTTTCTAAACTGTTGTTTCAGTGTAGTTTTGGACAGCGAGGGTAAGATACAGAAACAAGTGAAGTCAAACAGTAAAACTGAATTTCTTTTCTGTGCATGTTGTATAAATACTTGGAATGCTTGTGGTGTAAAAAAAGGAGTAAACAGGAGCATCACAGCATCAGCCATGTCCTTTGGTACAGTTCTTGGTTTTACTGACTGCTGGAAGTCTTTATTGTTTGGTTGTGGATAGACTGAACTGAAATCTACTAAATTAATGCTAGTTTTTAATTTAGTTTAGTTTTTGCACATAGATGTGAAATTCACTGTGCTGTGCTTCTACAGAGTTTGTCTGGCAGTTAGTACAGATGAGTAAAGTTATGTGTTGGTAATGATCTGCTTCCTGTAGTGCAGGTTTAATTTCCTCAGCATTCCTTTGTCTGCTATGTGACAGACCAAGTCACTTCACCAGACAGTGGTCATGAGCTGCCAATGAAAAGGGACACTAGCATTCAGTGGACAGTGTTACATATTATTATTTGAAACACTGCACTCTTTACAAAGCTGTTAACTAGTATTTCACTATATGCTCAACAAGTAAGAATCTCAGCACATCTATTGTAGTGCAAATTGTTGTCTAGATGCACTTTTAGTATATGTGATTTTGCAGGAAGCATTAACTATTTCTTGTGGCAAGTCTGTCCATTTTGGAGAAACAGGTGGTAAACTGCACTTAATAAATAATGAGAATAATTAGAATTATAGCAGGCCTCTTTACTTCAGAAGAGAATGTATATTAGCTCATATTATTTTATTTTGTCAATGACTCAAGCTGACCATACTATTAAGTGTCCCCCCTGAATAGTCCCAGCCTGAGTATGATTTTTGGATTTGTCTGTGATTATAAGTGGTAACAGTAAGTGATTTGTAATGAATGAGACAGATGCAAAATTGGGGGTATCCTCCTGCCACTGCTGCCAATACTGGTTATTCTTACCGGTCTATTTATTATTTATTTATCTGAAATTTGTTAACTGGGTTAATCCATCTGAACTAATGCACTTTTTCAGCGGAGGCCCGAGGAGAAAATCTCCAAAGTGAAGGATTATTCAAAATTTTTAAAAAATTAGATTTAAAGGACAAGTAATACAAGTAAAAATACATACATTTACAAAACAAATTATATAAGAAGAAAAAAGGAAAAACTGCAAATAAGTTATACAGGCAGAATGTTCAAAGTACAGAATAACAAATTTGTATACAGATACCAAAAATGTGTACATTACAAAGGCTATTAGGCAGCACAATATTTTACAAGGAGAAATTGTTGAAATTATCTGCTTTCTCCCTTTCCACTTTACTAACAAAAAAAAAAAACTTTTATTCAGCTGCTTTTACAGTATTTGTGTTTCCTCACTTCATCATAGTTTTTCTGATACTTGTTCTCTAAAGTGTTTAATTGCATCTTCTCTGCTGCATTTATTACTGCTTGGTTTTAGCCTGTTTAAATTTTAAATATTATTCTAAGCCTCTTAGTTTTGGTTTTGGTTTAAGCACTTGGGGGTACTTACATATTATCACAACCAGATTTCAGAAGTGAGATAATTTGTCATGTTTCTTCGGAAACAGGTTGTTTGACCTACAACGGGGTTTGGAAAAAACAAATAGTAGTTTGTCACAGCTGGTATGAGGTAGGAAGATGAAAAAAAGGTGAAATTATGTACTTTTGGGTTAAGTGACTCATTTACTCTTTACAATTTAATTTTTCTTTTACCACTTTACAATTCCTGCAGCCCTCATTACCATGTGAGTCACAAAATACACACTGACTTTTCCTGGGCAGTAGTTAAGAAAACTGAAGGTACCTGTAAGAAAGAGTAAGTAACGGCTCACTGCTTGCTCGGGGAGTGCTGCCTTTTACCCCTGCAGGACTCCTGGGCGAGGTTTGTCAAACCATAGCCCACTTCATACAGATACTTGTGTAAATCTGAACTTGTTCACTCACAAGTCGCAACAGGCAGTCAGAGTACTACAAGACCTGCTGTACATGCTGAGGGATTCATTGCAATCTGTCCGAAATGTAAGTATGTGAGATTACGATCTAGCCACGGAAAGGTCTTTGAAATGGGACGCTTATCTGGTTGGGAATGTGCTGCCATTCATGACTTGAAACTTTAAGGATGAGTGACAAGCAGCAGTCATGCAAATAGGTCGGGAAGCAATGCTACCAGAGAAGAGGAATGTGGCAGTTATTCTTCTTCCTATGTGAAGTAGTATCTTATAGAATAGTACTTAATGGTTGACACTCCCCTTCTTAGGTGAACAGACCTCGTTTCAAAAAAACTGGACAAATTACTGCACTTCAGAAATCTGGTTGGGCTTTAGGCCTACCCCTTAGCTCTCCCTGGCCTCTCTCCCTCAGATTCTGACAAATATGGATTGACAATTTCCTACGGTTTCTCCTGCCAGCCTGGTTGATATGGGCATCCTGAGACAGTGTAGCAACTGCCTCATGTACACAGACAACCATCTACTACTACCACCTAGGAATGCAATTTGTGAGAGATGCAATTACATAAAGAAGCTGGAGTCTAGGCTCTCTCCCTCACAAGCCACTATATCTGGCACTGAGAAAATTGTCAACACAATCACTACACCTCAACCACTACCCACAACTACGCAACACACACTCACATACGCGGAGGTTCTCAACAAAAACAAACCCAAACAAAAGAGACCTCAGAGGCAAAAACACATGAGAACTCCACAACCCTCCACACCACATACCATACATAGTCCACACACCAGTGCCTCACAGCCACTAAGGCCTAACCATAAACCCAACATACTAGTCATAGGAGACTCTTTTGTGAGACACACAGATGTGCCTCTCACCAGGCTGGATAAGGGGAAAGTCATGGTTAGTTGTTTGCCAGGTGCCAGAATCCGACTTATCATACACGCACTCAAGGGCCTAAATGAGACTGATGCATGGTGTCAAAGCCATGGTCTCAAGCTAAATGCAAAAAATGCGTAGTAATTCCCTTTGGAAAAAACAGAGTACCCGCAAACTACAACATAGGAGGTAATCCCCTGAAATCTGAAGAAGAAATAAGGGATCTAGGGACCCAAGTAGATAGTCAGCTTTTCTTTGATAACCATGTTGCCAAAGTGGTTAGAAAATCCTTCTATGTGACCCATCTGATCACGAAAGGGTTCGCATCATGATAAGGATGTAATGGTGGCCCTCTACTCTTCCCTCATCAGACCCATTATTGAGTACAATGCACCAATTAGAATGTACCTGGCTAGACATCTCCAGCAGCTGCAGAGACCACAGAGATACCTAACCAAGAGGATTACTGGCCTCAAACAGTTGCCCTATGCAGCATGATTGAAAAAGCTAAGACTGGTCTCTGTTGCATACCGCTTTCTCAGAGGCAATCTCTGTCTAACGTACAGAGCCATGTCCAACCCAGAATTGTTGAACATGCTCCATCTACTCGAGCTACACGCTCTAGGGATATAAACCTCAACACAACAATGAATAGAACATGCTGGAGGGAAAGATTCCCTTTGCAGAGACTTCCCTTACTATGGAACAGGGTCCTGATCTACATAAGACAGAGCCCCTCACTATCACTCTTCAAGAGGAACCTTGATGAGTGGATGGGTAATAGAAAGTTCACACCGGGGATCACACCAACAGCACTACTAGATAGGGGCCAAGGGTACTAGCTGCTAGTACAAGGGTCTAGGGAACTACTAAAGGGGCGGTGAATACCGCACAATGTGGCTGGGCTAATATATGCCTTCGGGCAGATAGCCCAGTACCAACCTATGAGACTAAGTCTCTCAACAAGAGGCACTATTATGACTGTCATGGTCCATGTTGGTGTGAACGACTTGAGACATACCTCCTTGGACTATATGATGAGAGACATGATTGAACTTGCTGAATATGTGTCCTAGGCAGGTATGTCCCTAGCCTTAAGCAGCATTCTACCGTCACCCAGAATGATGCCTCAATACAAACAGAAAATGATTGACTTTAACAATTGGCTTAGTTTCTGGTGTCATTCCATGGGGATCCAGTGCCTGACAGTCTGAGAAGATATGATCGACAGACCATGATGCTTTGCTAGAGATGACCTACATCTGTCTCACTTGGGCTTCAGGCTTTTGGCAAAGTCCCTTGCCTCCCCCATAGTGCCTTTTTTAGGAAAAGTCATGAGGTCGATACAACCAACATAAAAATCTCAACAAAATGCAAATTAAAGGTCATGTTGCTGAACGGGAGGAGTCTAAACATGAAACTGCACTCATTGCAAGCATTCTTAACCCTGGAAGATGCTGACATTTGTGCAGTCACAGAAACCTGGACCAAAGCTGCAGTGAGCACCGCAGCCTTACCTGGGTACTCATTCTATCATAAATTCAGACCCTAAAATATGGGCAGCAAAGCCAAAAGAGGTGGAGTTTCAATATATATATTAAAGACACACACACCTCCAGGCTGGTCAAACAGTATGATGCACAGGAGACAATCCAGGTGCAGTCAACCATTTACAAGACCCCTATTCAAATTATAGCAAGTGACAGGCCCCATTATTTGACTTGAGATGCCCGCTACACCTATCTGGACCACTTCAAATTTATAAAACAAAGCCATGGCCATAAAGTGGTCTCTTTCAAAGTCACCATCTCCCCTGACCCCCCCCCCCCACCTCTAGCTAGGGTCAAACAAAAAAACTTCTCCAAAGCTGATTACAATCTCCTGAGGGATGGTATAAATAGCTTCACAGACCCCTCCCCCACTGTAGGAACTGGCACCAATGTCCAAATCTGCACCAAAGTACTATACAAGCATTTATATAGATGCATGGAATCAGGAATAGCTGACAGGACAAAATCATCCTCTGCATGGAAGTGTAAACCTGTGGGTGGACACCTGCAATAAATAAGCAATATGACAAAAGGAAAAAATTGCTATCCAGGACCAAGAAGGAGTAGGTGCTAACTAGAAGCAATCTCTCCTTAGTCTGAACAAGCAAATAAGAGCACTAGTGAAATCCTCTAAGGCCAATTTCAAGTCCAAATTGGCCACATCTGCTAGAGACAATCATAAGGCCTTCTTCACATATGTTCGCAATCTCAAAGGAAGCATGCAGATCTGTTCAGAACTGGTGGTCAAGGACACCACATACACAAATGCTGTAGATATAGCCAATCTACTGGCTGACAGATTCACTGAAAACGTCTCCCCTCTGTCCTCCCATCAGTAAATCAGGACATCTCCAGTACCTGCTCCCCACACCTTATCTCTAGGGAACAGGTCATCACTGCCCTCTCAATGGAAAAAAATACAGCTTCCATGGGACCCGATGACATCACAGGCTGCATCTTACATGAACGTAGGCATGAACTTGCAGCACCATTGGGCACTCTATTCAACCAAAGCCTGAGTATTGGTTTTGTCCCAGCTGAGATGAAGACAGCCACTGTTATCTCTTTACACAAATGTGGAGAGTTCACCGATGCAGGAAATTATAGATCTATCAGCCTAACTAGCATGATCTGCAAGGCCATAGAATGAATTATCATGGACCTCATTAACAGGGACACTGGTAACCTCCAAACACTCGACCCCACACAGTCTGGCTTTGTCAAGGGGAGGTCATGTCTGTTAAATCTGGTTGACTTCTTTAAGACAGTCACCAAAGCCATGAACGAGGAGAAGACGGTGCACACTGCCTACCTTGACCTGGTCAAAGCCTTTGACACTATTCCTCACTTGGGCATGGTAGATAACTCTCTCAACTATCAATCCATATGTTACCAGATGGGTGGAAAACTGGCTCACTGACAGAACCCACCTAATCAAAATAGGGAAAGCCACCTCATGCAGCAGACCTGTAAAGAGCAGTGTACCCTAGGGATCAGTCTTGGGGCCTCTGTTATTCGGGATATACTTCTCTGAGGTGCAAGCCAAAACCAGTGGGCTATGGCTGACTAAGTTTGCAGATGACTGCAAGCTGGGTGCAGTCATCAATTCCTCAAGTGATGTGGATGTCCTCCAAGAGGGTCTACTCTCACCCAAACAAATGAATGGTGCCAGAAACATGGCCTCAAGCTGAAAGCCAGAAAATGCATCATCATCCACTTTGGGGGGAGTATAGTCCTCACATATCACATTAATAACAACGTCCTAAGTACACAATCAGTAGTGAGGGATTTGGGCACCCAGGTTGATAGCAATCTGTCTTTTGACTACCATGTTACTTCCGTCATATGGAAACCTTCCTACATGGCCTACCTCATTAGTAAGGCTATCATCCAGGGACAACGAGGTCATAAGATCCCTGTAGTCTTCCCTTATAAGGCTAATTATTGAGTGCAATGCCCCCTTCAGCATGTACCTTGCAAAGCAGCTGGAGAGACCGCAGAGGTTCCTCACCAGGAGAATCCAGGGCCTCAAACACCTACCCTGCACAAGCTAAAAGCCCCGTCACACTACTCAGTTTCATAAAGACTCCTCAGAGGTGACTTCTGTCTGGCATACAAAGCAATCTCAGACCACACCTTGATGGGACTGCTTCATATCTGCAAGTCAAGCTCCACTCGAGCAACACATACGTGCGACCTCAACCTGGTTTGTGATATCAATAGGACTTGTTGGTGGGCAGATTTCTGTTCCAGAGACTTCCCCATCTGTGGAATAGACTCCCCCTCCACGTCAAGCAGAGTACCTCATTATCCCTGTTTAAGCGCAACCTGGATAACTGGATGGGAAACAGAAAATATACTCCTGGGGTTTCACCTGTGTCCCTGCTGGACAGGGCATCTGTGTGCTGACTTCTCTAAACATGGGCTAAACTCTTGGCTAGGCTTAGTAGGGCATCAGGGCCAATAGCCTAGTAGCCTCCTATGAAGTTGGAAGACAAGTTAGAAGTGGGTAATGAAGAGTGTTTGGCCACAACAAAGTTGCAAGGATGCCTAGAAACAAGTTAATGGTGGTCAAGCAGGAGAGACTAAAGAGTTGTTTTGTCAAGTATCAGAAAAAATGAAAAAAGGAAAAATGAAAGAGAAAGGTAGAGGGTGAGTTTAGAAGAATTATAAGAGTAGTGGAGCAGAAATTGGAGGGGTGAGGAGTGGAGTAGTAGAAAGATATTTTAAAGGTCGGGAAGTTAAAATAGTTAGAGGATGTGTGGGAAGAGAGGAAAGAGAGGGTAGGGGAAAAGATAAAGGGAGAAAGGAGGGAAGGGCAGGAAGGTGGAAGGGGTAAATTTAAGTGGGATGGTTACAAAGACATCTCCTGGTGATGTACAGGTAAAGTCTGAGAGCTGTCTTGAATTCATGTGCATGGGGGATATTTCTAAGGTCTAAGGGAAGCTTATTCCATGAATGGGGTGGAGGTTGGCATAATGGTTAAGGTGTTTACCTTACAAACATAAGGTGCAGGGTTTGATTCTCACATGGGGTAATTGGCTAGGCTGAAAATGGCCCACGAGGGAAGTTTGCCTAGTACTAACCTATGAACCTAAGAGAGAGAAGGAAGATAGGAATATATTGATGTTTTTGCTTTATAAATCTGTAAGAAATATTGGTCAGAACTTTTAAGGGTGCATGCTGGGTTATACAGGGAGACAAGAGAGGATATGCTAGGGCAGAAGGATGGTTTATTTAAGATGGAGTGGATTATGAGAAGTTGAGAATATATGAGTTGGTAAGGAAATTCTAACCCGTTGAGATTCTAAAGTGCAAGACAGTGATGAGATTTCATAGGCAAGTTAGCAGCAAATCTGGCAACTTTGTTATATGTGGTTTCAAGTTTAGACAGAAGAGAAGACTGCAAGTTAGTAAGAATTTGAGAGCAGTACAGGAGATTAGGAAGGAGAAAGGCCTGAGCAAGTGATATTCTGGAGATAGGGGTAAGGAACCTTTGGTTTCTCTACAGCAATCAAAGATTTTGATGAGTTTTCTTTATACAGTTCTGTACATGGAGATGGAATTTAAGTTGGTCATCGATGATTACGCAAAGTAAATTTGAGGTTCAGAAGAAATGATGGTGCTATTTAAGGAAGAGATGGTGAAAGAGGATTTAAGATGACTAAGAGATTTAGTTAGGAATAGGAGAAGTTTTGTCTTTTTTAGGGTTAAGGACAAAATTATTATTAGTAAGCCAAGTTTCAGTGAGGTTAAAGGAGGTTTGAGTAAGGGAAAGACTATCAGAGGGATTGTCAGAAGAAGTAATGATAGTGGAGTCATCTGCATACTGCATGAGAGAAGACTGAGGACAAGATGTGTGGAACTGGTTAATAAATATGTGAAAAAGAAGGGGGGCCAAGGATGGAGCCTTTTTATGGGGAGAAAGGGAGATACAGGAGAGAGTCATTTCACTGATTGCTGTCTGTTAGTGAGGTAGCTAGTAAATCAGGAAATAGTTGCAAGGAAGAGGTTAAGTTGAGTTAGCTTTGAGAGGAGGATGGAATGAGAAGAGGCAGGACACTAGCTTATTATTGTCTCTAGCTAGGGAGACAGAGTTAATAAAGGAGATAAGAGCAGTGGTGGTGCTGTGGTGGGGACGAAAGCCATGCTGGTTAGGAGTGATAAGGTTTTCGGACATTGGATAAGATAGGATTTGTTTATGGACACAGTGCTCAAGAATTTTAGAGAGAGGAGAGAATATGGTAATAGGGCAGTAACTAGAGAGCTCTACAGAGTTCCCACCTTTGTGGATAGGTATGGTGTAAAATTTCTTCCAAAGCTTTAGGATGCTGCATTCATGAATTGAGTGATTTATGAGAATGGATACTGGGTATACGATAGAATTGGCAGCTATCTTTAAGAACTGTGAAGGTAAGTTGTCTGTTGAAGGGAGAAGCATGGCTGAAGTTTGTGAAGAAACTTTTTGATATAGTTAGTGGGTAGAGGACTTAGAGAGAATGAGGAGTTATTTTGTCAGTATATGCTGGGAGGTGAGAGACTGGTGGGGTAGGAAGTAGCATACAGTAGTGTATATATATATATATATATATATATATATATATATATATATATATATAGTATATAAATAGTAGTATATAGGGCTGAGAGGTACTTTCTTGGCTGTTTTATTGTGGGGTTGGGGACAGACATGGAGCTCTTAATTGTTCAAGGCTGTTTTCATCATTTTTACTGATTGCACTTTCAGTGAAAGCTACATTGTTTAATTTATTTACATTTGTTTACCAGGTGGTGCCCGACTGGGCTAGTAACCCGTTTTCAGCGGAGACTTGGGGAGAAAAGCTCCAAATAATACAAGACAGATTAAAAAAAAACAGAATTTACATCAGCAAAAAGCAGAAATATTCCGTACATAATTTTATAAAAAAAACTTGATAAATATATACGGCATCATAGAAATAAAATTAGAAAATGCAAACACAAAGTCATTGACAACTGAGTAGAACTGAAACAGGGATTGAGCATATGTTATGAAAGATATGTGCGCCTAAAAAGAGAAATTTGTAGGTCAAGCAGTGAAAAAGAAAAAACATGAAAAGTGTTAAAAAGTCTAGTCATAGTAAACTCTCAATTATGCTTAGATGAGAAATAGCTTTTAGCTGCACTCGTGAAAGAGTGAAGGAGAGAAAATGATAAGAGAGAGCAGTTATCCAGGGGGACTGCAGGGGCAGAGACATTTGTTTTAAGATATTCTTTTACTTTTGTTTAAAAAAGAATAGGAGGGGGTGTATTGTATGCTTAGGGGGGAGAGCATTTCAGCACTTGGCTATTTTGAGTAGAGGCAGTTCACAGTGCTTTATATGTTCAAGCAAAGCAAAATACAGTAATGTCAGAAAATCCTTCAGGAATTAACATTCATTCAACTGCTGATATCAAAAGCAAGCAAAATGAATAAGATCTCATCCCGCTACCCAGATACTTCAGTGCCATGTGTTATGTTGAGCAGAGGCTTGTCAGATGACCTAAGGGACCTGCTGTTTGTTTGTTGTTGGACTAGGATTGAAGTTGCAGGGCGGTTATTGGGGTTGTGAATGATTTTGTGGATGAGGATAAGTTGGTTTAATGTTAACAGGTTTGGAAGTTCTAGCCAGTTAAGTTGTAGGAGAGGAGAACAATGATGGAATTTATTGGGATGATTGGTGGCAAACTTTGCAATTTTGCTATATCAGGATTCTAGGTTGTGTAGGTCAGTCTTGTGTAGGTTTGTGAAGATGTCAGAGCAGTAAAGAAGTGTAGATAAAAGCTGAGATCTTGCTGTGGCTAGCCTGGCTTGGGGTGTCAGGTAAGGTTTGGCCCTGTAGAGGGCTCCAAGTTTAGAATGTACTTTTTTGATAGTTAGGGAAATATGTATATCAAAATTGAGATGGTCATCAATTGTAACTCCAAGGAGCTTGGCCTGGTTAGTTGGCTCAATTTTGGTACCATATGCAGATTGAATAGAGAGGGGTAGCATACCAGTTTTGTTTGTAAATACCATTAACTTGGTCTTATTTGGGTTAAGAATGAGTTGGTGGTTTGACAGACAAAAACAGTTTAAACAATGACCCCAGTGACTGCCAAAACAAAATAAATGTAGTAAAATCACTGTGTTGCAGCCAGGACTCACCACAACTCTCCTCAAGTAGCAACTGTTTTATTAGACAATTAAGAGCTTTCGTCCCCTCAAAACGGGGACTTCATCAGAATTCGGTTTTGATAGACAAGTTTCAGTTTCCTGGAATGCTTTTTGCATCTTTACCTGAAGTTCTTGAGGGGAGAGGGTGGAGCAGATAAGAGATGTATCATCTGCGTATTGTATGATAGAAGCAAGTTGGGTTGCAGTATTAAGGTTATTAGTAAATATGATAACGAGAAGGGGGCCCAGTATTGAACCTTGGGGTACATCAGTTGATACTGGCAGTAGTTGGGAGAGATCATTCTCCCATTTAGTGGGAGGAAGAGATAAGGACTTTCAACTACTGGGGAGATATGAGTTCTTAATTCATCAAGGCTATTTTAACTATTAGTTGTTTTTAACTGTTTTAACTTAACTGACTGGACTTTCAATGAATGCTGCACTGAAGTATCTGGGTAGCGGGATGAGATCTTATTTCATTTTGCTTGCTTTTGATATCAGCAGTTGAATGAATGTTAATTCCTGAAGGATTTTCTGACATTACTGTATTTTGCTCGAACATATATCCATTTTACTTCTATTTTCCATTTGCACTAGTTCCTTCCTGGATGCAATTTGTACTGCAGAGATTCTCTTTTGATGCATTGTTGTTGCTATCTTGTACATATTGCGGTGGAACACAGGAAGGGGAGACAGTGAATTCTGAATAAGAATACCACAATTGTTTTCTCTTGGAAGGAAGGACTTCCACAGAATTCTATGCATGCCTAACATGCTCATTCATTGCTCATTTTCTCATTATGGTAGTATACATTAGAGAAACTGCATCCTAGTGTCTGGGCCAGTCTAGATCCTAACTTCACAGATGGTTCTGTTTGTGTATTAAACTATCTTTTTTTTTTTTGCTCTTCAGGCTGGGCTAAATGAGGGTCTCGCCATGGGCTCCAACTGACCTAGCTACTTCTCTGCTTTTCTGAAAAATGCTGTGAAATTAAGACAACTCTTTAGCAACCTCTCCACTGGTCTGTCACTACGCCCCCACTGTTTAGTGTTTATGAGCAAGGAGGCACCAGAAACTGGTTATCAAGTAAAAGATGTACAATCTTGTTGATCTTTAGTGTAGACATTGCATCATTTTAAACAAATGTCCTCTTTAAAAGACATTTACTTACGTTCAGACTGCTTGTGCAATTCACCAAGAATATGCATCTGATTAACCTGATTGGAACACAATTCTTCCTCGCCATGAGCAACCCATGCCTGCTTAACGTGGGATCTGAGAGTGCACTCCATCTATCCCTGTTTCGAGAATGACATACTATGAATTCCCTTCCTGCTACAGGGCTTCATGTTTGCTATTGTCCTACAACATGCACTCAACACATCATGTCAAAGCGAAGTTTGCACATACTTAGAATATCTATCATAAATTAAATTTGCTGGCAGCCTGACTGACAATACTAATGGAAGTGCGCTGCCATTCAGAAAAAACTGGCCTCCATGCCAGAATCAAATGATATTAGACTGGTTTGCATTGCATAGTTTCCGAAAAGGAAACTGTGCCTCATAAAATGTATTGTTTGTATTGACAGTCTTTTATTTCTAACAAGGTTGGTGGCTTTTGGCTTGTGGTACTCCAGAAGCAATGGCACTTTTCTGTACTTCTGTCACGTGAAAGAAAATTACAGCTTTTCCATGACCATTCATAAGGCAGGAAATTGTGGAAACGAATATCTGCTTTAGTTTATTTTTCCAGCTGACTGGTCTTATGCCAGCTGGTGCAAATGTCAATTCTGGCCTCAGCCATAAAGTACAAATAACTTCAGAAATGAAAATCAAATTACAAACATTAACTATTTCACTAACAGACTGCTTTAGTTAAGTAGCTTGGAATTTCAGAGTCATTTATCTTATGTTCACACTGGTTCTATAGAAAATGATTACAGCACAGTATAATCATAACGGAATAAGAAACTGAGCTGAAGAAAACTTATAGCAACCCTTGGTAATCCTTACTTATATTCCAATAATCTGTATTTTACAAACTAAGTGTATGTGCAATAATAGCTACTAGTTTTCAATTCGCTCTTACTCATCTAAACACAAACACATACACACACACATCAAAAGCTATGCCAGAAGCGTCAGTGCATATTACACCATGAAGTATAGCAGCCTTTTAATGAAAAACATCATTAGCTTTCTTAAAGCACTTATTTATTAATTGCTGTGTGTTAACTGGGAGCAGTCAGCTGATTCATGGGGAGCCATTAAAGCCTTGCACTGGGAATTTACAGAAGTGCAAGGAAACAACATTCATTATACACTTGACACTTTATACAACCAGATTTGTAACAACTGTAATGTTGCAATCTGTTTGAAATTATAACTGTGGAAAAGACTCAGTCTACTTTCTTTTCATTTCTCCTGATGTAGGTTGCATTTGCAGAAAACTAAGAACAGACCAAGCCACTTCTGCAAACATAGACTGACTTTTTTCTGGAAGGTCCCATGGTATTCTTAGTCCATCAGAGATATATAATCTCTCCAGCATGTCTTGGGGCTACCTGGTGGCGTTCACCTGGCATGTTATGAACAGAAAAAATCATGATGGGTTCATGACTCTGTACTGAGGTACTCCTAAATCACACAGCTTTTCACCTGATACCTTCCACATCCATGACCTTCTTGTTTCATTCACTACTTTACAACTTACAACCACATATGCGGAAGTACCACATCTCACCACAGATGACACCTAAATTGTTTGTCATTCATCAGAGTCATTACTAGTAAGCAAGTCTCCTAGCTACTTAAACTCTTCTACTAGAGGGCAGCGGTTCCCCCCAGATAAACAGAGCATCCTATTCTACCAGATGAACAAAATGCCTATGAAAATGCTGCTTCGCTCTAAGGTAAATGTCAGCAGAGGTCAAAAAGGACAACAGTGTCTCCAAACAGCAGATGTACTAATCAAACAGCAGAGATGCCACTTCTACGAGTCTAAACCAGGCACCCCCCAATCTTGGCTACAATCTGGTACCCTGACTATAAAATCACAGACAGTACCGTTGACGAGGTGCATCCTGTGAAGTTCAACATCTACCTTTAATGAACTATCTTAATGCCAAAAATGTGGACAAAATGGTCACTGCAGACACAAGGGAAACTAAAAAGCATGCAGGGGTGGCTTTCTCTAAGTCAACAGACAAAAAGTACACTAGATAAGAAAAATCCCACAAATCTTCACACACCTGTACAAGGTTAAACGAGATATCCCTCATTCCAGGACAAAGATTACACTCACACTGTATGTATCTCCTGAATTCAAGGTTATACAAATGGATGCAATTTCCTCTCCAGCACTCACTTTTAGACATGTACAAAATGTCTTTCAATGCATCCCTTTAAATTATTTTTTTCCCAAAAAGGGTTAAGCTATAAAATTGTGGCCTTTTATTTACAGCTGGTCACCAGGTAAGCTTGTCATATTTACTTGGAATTTACAGGAAGCTAGGCAGGCCCAAGAGGTGAAAGATTCTATGTTTTATTAAAGAAATACTTCTGAACCTGCTGTCCACAGTCAGAGGTGCAATCATCAAGCTTTACTACTGCTGATGCATCATGGAAAGGAAATGAGTGCAATGAACTTTTACAGTCTACCCTATCAGTGATAAATAATATTTGATCCCCCCCAAAAAAAACACTAAATAATGCAGATGTTCAGGTTGGAAACCACTTCACTCATCTGAAAGACATTATTTTCAGCTTCAAATTCATTAATGTGCATGCCGGTATGGTTCAATTAATGAACAATAAAATAAAGAATTATAACAAATAAAGTAAGGTCATGGGCCAAGATGTGTGTTTTTTGGACATATTGAACTAATGAAAAGGAATATATGCAACAGATTACAAATCATAAAATGTTAAACAAAAAAACTAGGCAGCTGATTAGTCAAGCAATAAACAGCATAGACAACATTAAGTAGTTAGAGAGCCATCCACAGCCTGTTCATGAAATGGTAAAAGTAGTTCATTTCAGTTAATATTTTTATAAAAAGATTTTGCAAAACTGTGAAATGCATGTATCTTCTGGATGTTCTGTAACAACTGTTTCACTGTTTGGAAATTTTCAGCAAGAAACCGGGTACAATTCTGTTACTATTCTGTATGCAGTCTGTTGTCTAAATAGCTGTTATAAGAATGAGTACACAGCAGGGAAAGGCATAATCAAATGAAACCAAGTCAAACATAAACAAATGTTAAATAAAAAATAAATAAAATAATGAGTCTGACCAGAATGCTGCCAAACACACTGTAAGCATGCTGGCAAGCCATGTAGAACAAAAACACAGTCTAAGGGACTAATATAAAAAACTCCTTTATCAGGTAAGTAATTTCAAAAATATTATGTAAAACTGTATGAAAATTAACGCTCAGACATTTCATTTAACCTTAAAAATATGTAGGGCTAATTTAGCTCAAAATGAAGAAACAAGATAAAAGGAAAGGAGATGGGCACTAGAGACTGACAGAATTAAACAGTCTGGATACATGCAAGTTAAAATTGCTTCGTTTTTCTACCGGAACACACCAATAAGAAGTTGGATCAGAAATTTCCAGCTGGGCATATTGAATGATATAAGGTATAATTACACAAAAGCCAACATATTTTACTTATGTAATTGGTTGCAATGTTGTAATAAAATTATAGAAACTTGGCTTTCAAAAGAAAAATGTATAAAACAAACTAGCCACATTGCAACTGCATTAAATTCAAACAATGTGCAATACTTCTTTAACAGAAAAACTAGAAAGTTGTATTTTATCTGCCTTTTCAGTAATTGTATAATGTTTAAGAGAAATAAGTGGCATGAAAAGTAACTGCATTTGCTACGGTGGAAATGTATTGCAGTTTAACTAAAGTATAACACAGGTATACACCGGGAGAATATTTTGAGACAAAAAATCCAGTAAAATGCAGTCACCTTTGTATAAACTGAAGTGTTAAAAATATGTATGTTATTCTTATTTTCATGGTCGTTGTTTCTCTAGCAGTCAGTTTTTATTTCTACTGGCAGAACATCAGATTCTTTAGTTCCAGTCTGCTGATGACATTGTCTGATAGACATCCATCTCCCACATCAGTATTAATAGCACTACAGTATAACCATTACTAATACTACTGTCACTATTATTCCTATCAGGAAGATGGAGTATGTCAGTGAGAAGCAGGCTGAAACACATTACTGAAGCTATTCTATTATTTCTTTCACTTTCTTTGCAGCATTGGAGGAGACTGGAAAAGCAACATCTACAAGTATTTTTAAATATTAAGAACACATTTTTATTTTCAGGGACTGTTTTTCCTGTGTAGTCATTTTTAGTTTTGCTAGCAGGGCGCCAGATTATTTAGCCTCACTCCATTCCTGTAATTATCTGGCATACACCACTCTCCTTGATCACAATTATGTGACTGTCACACTACTGAAATGAATCTTACTACTTGTGAAAGAAACTGCGTGAATGACAGCAGCAGGCTGAAATACATTAGTGCATTTATTTATAGGTTCATAGGTATGTGCTAGGCTAGCTGTCCGTGTTGGCCATTTTAAGTCAGCCTAGTTTCCCTTTTTGTGCTCAAAATAATCTATTCTGTCTGGTTATAGATTGGCTTACTCATCCCATGGTAGATAATTAAGTATTACCCTAATGAGAATAACTAGAATTAAACAACAGATAATTTGAGAGGACCCGTGCATTTCACTTTCTATGCAGTCTGGGAGGTTGCAAAAGCAGCAACTATTGCTATTAGTAACATCAGTGTATGGCTTTTAACACAATTATTGTATCAATGTTGCAAATGCATAGAGGGTGTACATCAATGACAGCAGTATGTTGAAGTACATCACTGGAACAATTATTTATTTCACTTTCTTTATGGTCAGGTACAAAAAAAACAGTATCTTTAATTATTATAAACATTCCTTTTCCAAGAATAGTTTTCTTCTACTGGAAGGATACCACGTTAATTACTTAATTACCACAGTACTCATCCAAAGATCAAATCCACCTTGTAAGCATAGCTTTTTCACCTTATACATGGTAATATACCATAAGCCTTGCTTCTTGTTCTGCCAAGGAATGCAAATTGTCTCTTCATTATTTTTCACCAAAATTTCTCAGATCTTATTTACCCAGTCCTATTTTTAATTTTCAAGTGTTGGTCAAATGGAGAAATCTATACATCTTGAAAAGTTTGCCATTCCTAACATCACTGACCTGAACTGTTTGATCTCCAGCATGCATATCATTACTTGCTTCTTTGGACCCATTTCCACCTCAGTTTGTGGTGACATCTCTTGAGGTGATTGGTCCACTTATTTATGAGGTCATCACTACCTGTCTTAGGCTTGGTGTTTTCCCCTCTAGTTTGAAAGTGGCATTGGTGATCCCAATCCTTAAAAAGGATGGCTTAGATTCAGATAACCATGATAACGGTCATGCCACTTTGAACCACACATTTTTGGGAAAGGTTCTTGAGAAAACAGTTTACATTCAGCTGGAGTCATTTTTGAATAGTCAGAACATTGTAGACTCACACCAGTCTGGACATAGCACAAGACACAGCACTGAGATATTGCTCATTAGACTTTTTAATGACCTAGTTGTAAGAGATCAGTATTACTCTTCTGTTTTGGTCCATTTAGATCTCCTTAGGCATTTGATACAGTTGACAATTCTACCTTTTTAGATTGACTAAAGCACTGATGTGGTCTTTCTGAAGCTGCCCTGGATTGGTTTGCATCTTATTTATCAGGATGTACCCAGAGGGTTGTGTCAGTGGGGATTCCTCTGCTTGCCCTCTGGTTTACAAGATTCCACAAGATTCTATTCTTGGACCACTACTGTTTACTATCTAGTTACTGCTGCTAGGAGACAATATTCTTCTGAGGCATGTAATACCATTGTCATACTGACAACACACGGTTATACCTCTCAATCCCTAAGGATTCTCTGTCTTCTCTTACTTCCATATCTGACAATCTGTAATGTATCCACAACTGAACTGTCAGTAATAGGCTTAAACTTAACACTTCTAAAATGGTAGCAATGACAATTCATGTTACTCAAAGAAACTCTTCCCTTCCAATTTTGTCACCTAGTGTTTCTCACTGTAGTGACAAACTTAAGTATGTGTCTCTGGTGCATGATCTTGGTGAGACTTTTGATGACAGGCTGATTTAAGGACCATATTTCAGCTGTTGTCAAATCTTCTTGCTTCCACTTCTGAATTATAACCCTGATCAAACATCTTATTCCTCCCAATTACCTTTGTGTTGTGATCCATGCTTTGACATTTGCTTGCTTAGACTATTATAATGCTTTACTTTTTGGTCTTCCAGATTATGAGATTGCATAGTGCAAAATTCTGTAGCTCATTTACTTTCTGGTGTTTCAAAATATCATCACATTACTCCTGTCCTGCAAAGTTTATCCCTGGTTTCTTGTAAGATAGAAAATAATGTACAAGATCATTACTAGTTTATCTCTGACTTCACATCCTTGGCCTTATTTGAAGGACCTTTTATATGTTTATAACCCTTTTCATTTACTTTGCTCTAGTTCCAAAAATCTCCTTGTTATACCAGTATATAACTTTGAATCCTCTAGCTGTCACTGTTTTAGCTACAAAGGCCCTCTTCTATAGAATAATCTTTCTGGGGAGCTTCAGGAAATAACTACGATAGGAGGTTTTAACAGTCCTCTCAAAAAATATTTGTTTGACATTGCTTATTCATGAATGCTTACAATATTTTATGTTTGTTTTATGCTATACTATACTGATTTGTACAGTCCAAGACCTCAGGCATGGATATAAACATGAACTTGAATGTCTTTCTTAATTATTCAGATGTGTGTAGTATTGCATATTTAAAGGCTGGCTAATGTTAAGAGTAAGGTATTTTTTTTTTTTTTTTTTTTTACTTTTGAGTAACTAGTGACAGTGTACATTCAAGCTTGGAAAGGAAGGAGTTGGTGCTGTAAAGTCACCATTTACTCCCATTCTCAAATATTTTGTGTGTGCATGTATCTGTCTCCCTGTCTGAAAACTGTATGTATGTGTATATGAGTATGTATGCATGAGCAGAAAATAATTCAAATCAAGCTTGGATTACTGTTGCTAAGGTTTGCACTTAAAGGCATTAGGTTCAGTCCAAGTTGGATGAAATACTAGGGAGGTGGTGATTATAACTGATTCGAAATTCAGCATTGTGGAACCTACCTGGGTACTGCAGGACCTATTACCAAAGGCAGCAGTGCAGATTTACTGCAAACCTTTAAGGTGAATTGCCCTTTGTGTTTAAGGGGTGTCAGTGATGTGAGTCCAACTCCCATACTGTTGATTCCATTGCACAGTCAAATATTAATGGCAGCAATGCAGGAGATGGATTCTGTGCCACTTTTCATCAAAATGATATCCATTCTAATTTGTTAATCTTAAATCCATTGTCTGCATCTTTAGTGGTTTTTACTTATTTGCTTATTTTTTTCTTCTTTTTTTTTTTTTTTTTGCATTGTAATCCACATAATTAGCACTATCTCTAAATTTTAAGAGACTGCCAATTATCTTTAGTTAACACAGGCAGCTAACTGCATTAAAGTGTACCTTCCTTGCAGACACAGGGATAATTGTGAATATGAGGGAAAATGTCAGTTGAACCCAGCAGCGTAAGCACCTGTTCCTCATAAACAATGAGCATTTCCCCTGAAGTGTGAGCCTTTTGCGTGTATGACACATCACACAAGGTTAGCAGAAAAAAGTCTATATATAAGACTTGTATCTGTCAAATCTACAACCTTTCTAGTCTGCTCTGCTCTAAGCTGATTGAACTTTCACAAAGAATTTCCTGCTCTCCTCCATCTTAAGCAGATATGTATGCTGTGCATTCAGTAACTCATAACCCTCAGAAGTGTTTCATCTTAAGGACAGCACTTTAACAAATATGGCACCCCTCTGGCAATGCATTTCAAAGGATGTTATGCACGGTGTTGTAACACACAGCATGAAGCTAAAACCTTGGTCCTTCAAATATTCTCTGACTCAAAGACAAACAAAACCACTGGCAATGACTTCAAGATGGTTGTGGCATGCCAGCACAGTTGTACTCCTCCTTGTATATTCTGCCAAGTCATTTCCACAGCAAGTGGTTTGTGGAACAGTCAGGTAATGTAAACAAAGAACTACTTCAGAACACCACAAAAAGAAGAAACATTCAATAAGCTGCTTCCTTCCCTACAGAGCATACTGGCATTTCTGCAAATATTCAGCACAGCTGTAGGCCTTTTACCCTTGTTTCGTACAATACAGATGGTCTAAAATAAATTATGTCTTTCTTTTTTCCTTTGCTTATTTTTACCAAATAAGATTTGTGACTTATTTTCTGAAACATGTTTTTGTTAATCTTTGTTTTGTATGTTACTATCTCAATACAGTTCAAATGCTTACTAATAATGCATGACCTATTTTTTCACTTAACCCTTTTTTACTGCACATGTATGAGCTAGCTTTTGCAGTACTTGCACACAAATTATATATATATAAATCCAAAATAATATTTCACTCATGGTTTAAAGTATTCTGAGTGGCTAGACTAAACTGCTTTTCATGTTCAGGAAAGATATGTTAAGTATTACCAAGGGTATGTAAGGACATATACTGTGTATGTAGCAGTCATGCATGTTAGGAGTCTATTTTCTCCAAGAAACGTATCAATCAGTCAGATACCTAAACAAAATGGTTCCACTGGACCCATCAATGTGCTTACAATCCTGGTGGAAAACAGTTCCATCAGTCAAAGACCTTGTAAGGGATAACAAACCAGTAGTTAACTGTATAATTAAATGTTCAGGATAATTTAAGTTGCCTATGTGATCCCCCAGATTAGTTTGGTTTATTAGAAGAACATACAGAGATTCTGACAGATGACCTATAATCTGCTGTGTCAGCAGAAGCACTACAGCTATTGCCCATGTAGATGTCTATGTACCCCAGCACCTTTGAACCCCTAAAGTGCACTACAGCTACTGCTCATGTAGATGTCTATGTACTCCAGCACCGTTGAACCCCTACAGTAATCTACAGCAACAGATAATGCAGGATGCAGCTTGTGATAAACAGAGAGGCTGCCAGCCAAGCTAGATAGAATTTTGTAAATAATTCTGTGTCATTGTACATATTAATATGATCCACAGGCTTGTTTCACAAATGTAAGAAAACTGTGTTGGGTGCTGAGCTTCAAAAATTTAACCACAGTGCACCGTGTTGGAAGAAAGCAGAAATGTGTATAAACTCTATGCCTATGTAATGTATGTTTTCATGGTAGAAAAATGGGACATATAGAGTTAACTTGCAAACTCTAAGAAAATAAGCTGATACATAAAGAATGTTATGACTGTGTGTGATCTCAAGCTAAGAGACAGGATGTCTGGGCTTGGAGTTTCTTTATATTGTCTTAAGACAGAGATAATTACTAGGTTTCACATGTAAAGTGTCTTTTACTGTGACTTCCTGGCAGCTGCAGATCACAAGCAAATGTTAAATTTTAAGTTCTGTTAGCCTGGGAACTAAATCAGAGGTGACAAGAATGATGTAAACCTTGTGGCCATTGTGGATCCTGCCAGTATATGCTTAAATCCAAGGAGTTTACCAGTCGCAATACCAGTAGAATTTTTGACATCAAGGTTTTTGGTAATTGCAGTAGCGATTGGGTGGTGTACCTGGCCTCGTGTTACTGTGGGGGATTTTATGTTGGACAAACCTCGAGGGCTCTGAGATTCAGGATGAATGAACACCGCAGCGATATGAAAAACCATAAGGAGACTAGTGCTTTATATCAACACACATTAAAACATCCTCAAGCTAGGTTTACCTTTATGGTTATTGACCGCATTTCTGGAGATAGAACCAACAAACAGGGCTGGCATGGGTTACTGGACCATAAAGAGAAATACTGGATTACTACATTAGGGGGTTTATTTCATCCTGGATTGAATGACCATTTATAGGAGAAGTTGGTTATAGGATAAGTTGGCTATTTGAAAACATTTATGTAGATATATCTGACTCCAACAAGTGGACTATATTTCTTTAGGTCACCCATGATCCAGGGATTAGGATCACCTAGCATCTTGGCTGGTACTGATCATGAGCACTACTCTAATTATACATAGCATATGGACTATGTGCATGTGTAATATAATGACCATTTTGAACCGATGTGGTCATATAAGCTTCACACAGTTTTTTATTCAGTATCTCAACTAGTTCCACATATTAACATACTTGTTTAGATCCTGGTGGTTAAGAATGTCTTTTGATTTCTATTTTTCAATACCTTATTGAAGATTCTCAGCATGGATCATATAGTATGTATAATGGCATACACATACTCAATTATAGGTGTATACTTACCTCATTCCCTGTATATATACGCCTTTGATTTCTCCATTGTTCAGATATAGATTGTTTAGGCCTCTTACCTTAAGTACTCGACATCCAACATTTTTGGAGCCTTAAATGAATAATTGTTGAAAAGATAAGGATTATGGCCATACATATATAGACTGATACAATATGAGTACATGACTGGATGGATAGGCCATTTCATGTAAATAAGTGGTCCTATCTTATGTACACATTTTTTAGGGATGCTCACGCTAATTTTCAGGACTGATTTTACTGTTGTCATAGATAAGATATTAATACATAGTAGCCTTTACTATTATTTTATCAGTCTTGGAGGTTAACGACACATACTTTGTGCTCAATCTTTGGTATAAGCCTTATATGGTGGATGTTGCTGATTTTTATTTATTTATTTATTTATTATTTTTTATTTTTTATTCTTTATTTCTTTATTCTTTAAATTTCAGTTATTTTGTACACCCATATATATTCATATATGAATATTTATCATGATTTTCTATATACATGTTTTATTTTTTCCCCTATTTTGTCAAGTCCATTTAATTTGAGCACTTTATGTTTTATACACCTGGTGTTTTTGATGAAGATTGGTGTAGTAGCCAGGGATAATGGCTATCTAAACACAGTTCTCTAATAATATGAGCATGAGGATGGATATACCATAATATTATAACAACTTCTTAATTCTGTGTATGCACCTCTTAGGGGTGTTTAGCCTGACATTCAGGAATGACTTTATCAGTATATACAGTACCCTTTGTATTTTTGTATATAAAAATGAAGATGTCTCAAATTTATTAATATTCATGAGCATATGATTGTGATTGGCTCTGGATAAGTATTTATAAGATGATTAAAATGGAACCTGACTACATTGTGTTACACTGAAGAAGGCTGTTTGCCGAAACTAGTCTGTTTTAGACACAAGTATTCAATAAATTTATTGAACTCTGTGCTGCTTTGCTGGTCTATTTGGTCAATTTTGTAATCTGAGATAAGTCAGCGGTAATGTGCATTATCAATTTAAGACTATCTCAGAGGGAAAGAGGGGCATTTTGTTCTGAAGCTGACAGCAACTCACCAGCACTTTGCTTTGTTCTGTAAGTAAGACTTAGATCTTAGTATTTTTCTTAGAGATAGATAAGAATATAGCCAGATTAGTGTAGATATTTTCTATATTTATGTGAGACTGTCGTACAATGTTGTTTTAAAATATTTCCTGTGATTTCTCAACTCTCTATTGTCACTGTGTTGAGTTAATAAGTATTGTCTGGTGCTTTTATTTATTATTAAATATTTTTAAACCCTTTTAACTGTGGCTGTTTTGTGTAAAGATATTTTAAGATCTATGAGTACTTGCATGTATTTGGTGATACTGTACAAGCCACTCCAATAGCCTAGCCCTGGGTCACACTTACTATTTGGATAATAGTAACATTACACAGTAGAATTGGACACCCTTTGGAAAGGGTCTTTGTGTTAGCTGATAAGTAGTGGTTGCTGGCAGTAATTTCTACCTTATAGTCTGGGCAGAAGGTGGCATAGCTAGTGAACCTGTGCCAGCCTTCCCCAGGAGTGTCTGTCTGTGTGTATATAATTCAAATCTCAAAGTGTGTGCATGTCAGCTACTTGGGCAGGGACATGAAGCACTGTTTGTACAGAGAGGGTGCTGGAGGTTTTGGCTTGACCACTCAGCTGAGATCTAAACCCTACAGCTGTACCAGTGGGGAGTCTTATTTGGGATCTGGAGAGAAAGGGAGAAACCAGCCCCAGACCAACTGTGATCTCTGTTTGCTCTTAAGGGAAATTGTACTTTACTGTGTGTGTACTTCTTATCCTGCTGATGTGCACGTCCCTTACTGGTGTTAGTGGCGAGGATTGAAGCTCCTTGATTACTGGGCCAGTGCACAGGCATAACACAGCTGAAGAGAATATGTCACAAAATATGTTCTGGAACTTTCTATAGAATGAAACAGAGTAAAGAATGTGCCCTCAATTTAGAAGAAAAATATCTAAGGGAAGAGTTGCTTGATTGAAAAAGAAATAGACATATTATGATTGATGAAAGAAATAAATTACAGAAAGTCAGCAAGACCCCAAATGTTAGAAGTCTGATAAAACATATGAACACAGTAGTCAAGATTTTTAACAGATATTCATGTGATAATAACAGAAGTAAATAGGACACATTACTGTGCAGCTAAATTAATATCAACAAAAATACAGGGCAATAAGGTAAAGGAAAGGAAAAAAATCAAATCCCATCATGGAAGTATTGAACAGAGAAAACTATAAAGCAGTTAAGACGAGAAGTGTCACTGTTTGAAGATTACACAAGAGGGAACAAATCAAAAAATACTTAGAAAGATAGAAGTGATAAAAGCAATGTGCAGTATTACAGAAGACCAGCATCTATCTTACACTATTGCAAACAATAAACTAAAGATATCTGTACAGGCAGAATAAATATACATGAAAAGTACAAAATAAAAAATTCATTTATGACCCAAAAAGTTTTATAGAGAATTGGGAAACAAGGCAAAAGGAATAAAACACCAGAAAAAATAAAAAATACATATTTTGGGGATATATCTATGAAGACACTGTGGAACATAACAAGGATGCTCAAAGGATGAAGAAGTAAGAGAAACAGTAAGAAATTCAAATGAACAGGATATGAAATGGGATGAAGTGGTGACCACAGAATTTGAAGCAAAATTAAGAAAAGCTGTTAACTGGAAAACCCCAGGCCCAGATGCAATACCTAACTTCGGGCTAAAAGTATTAACATCTTTACACAAAGATTTAGCCCTGAGTATGCACACCTTGTACAGACACCAACCTGGTTAACAATAAGAAAAATGATAATATTCCTTAAGAGTAAATCAGCAAACTATCTTAAAACTGGACACCAATAATTTGCCTTCCGATGATGTATAAAGTACATACTGGAATTGATGCTGACACGGTTTATAGTCATTTAGAAGAAAAATCAATCATGGCAATTGAACAAAAGGATAACAAATAAAAGGCATGTGTTGTTAAGTAAAGTCATAATGCAGTATTGTAAAAACGGGAAGAATCTAAGATTATAAAAAAGCACTTGACAGCATCCTACATGTAAAAGATACAGCCTACATTGATACATTATATTACAGTGACCATGAAATAGGGTACTTACGTATTATCGCAACCAGATTTTCTCGGTTGCGGAATGCGCATACCAGCACAGATAGGAGTGCATGAAACAATTGAGTCTGTCTTCGTAAATGTATAGTACTGCCCAAAACGTTTACATTTACTGTAAGGTGGTAATCAGACTCGGTATGTCTTCGGATTACCTTTGGGAATAGAAACAGTGGAGAAAATCCTCTTCCTGTTTTTTTGCAATTACACACGCACGCTACAGTTTTCATGGCTGCTATCATACTCTCGTTTGTTTGAACTTGTAGAAGGAATTCTTCAGAGAAATCAAACGCAGGCACTGAGCAATTGTTTTAGCTACACTTGCTTACTTTTAACCATTGTTCGCAAATTGTCAAAAAATAAAGGTCACGAAAACCATCAGTTCTGTGTCTGTGTTTGCCTTCTCTGAAGGATTCCTTCCACACAGTGAATACAATCCGCTCATCACACCAACAGCAGGCATGACATTTCAAGCGTACAACATGCATGTAAAAAATAGGAAGAGGGTTTTTCTCCACTGTTTCTGTTTCCAAAGGTAATCCGAAGTTATCCCCAACCAATAGAGAGCCTGAATACCACCGTCCAGTGTTTCATGGCCCCGTTTCTACCGAAGTAAGTGAAAATCGCAACCGTGAAAATCTGGTTGCGATAATACGTAAGTACCTGAAATAGTGGCAAACCATTTTGCAGCTAAGCCATGACAAAGGAAAAATTATTATCCCGGGGATACAAATTCAAACGGGGATATTCCAGGGTGACTCTCTCACTGCTGCTCTTTTGTCTTGCCCTTAACCCATTAAGCTGTCTACGTAATAGATTAGGTCATGGTTACAATTTGGTCCCCCAGACAACAACAGTGTAAAGACTTATCTTCTTTTTCTAACATCAAAGACTGAAACAATACCAATTCCATAAGTTTTAATGGTATTTTTCCATTATCGGGGCAACAGGTGTAATGATCAGTTGGAATGTTAGCAGCAGTCGCAGTTTATCTTTATTTTAGTTTGTGTTTGAGTTTCCTATTTGTAAAAGTGAATTGGTAAATAATTAGATGCCCGGCTACCCAGTGATATGGCAGTTTGTGTTGCTGCCTCACTGTATGTAGTTCTCAGGGTTGTGTTTCTTTCTGCAAGTGTGCATGTCCTCATCTCGCCCCTGTACGATGTGAGTTTTTTTACTGACCGTGTCAGTTTCTTCATACATCCCACAGACAAAGCTGAAGCAAACTGGTGTGTGTGTATCCTGCAATAAATGGGACCACAACTCTGTCTAAGTTTAGGTTTTTGTTTAATGTCCATTGAGTACTAAGACAAAATCCGCCTGCCTTGCGGTTCTGAGAATAGGTGCTGGAGGGGACTGGCCTTTACCCTTTTGTCTTCTGCAAGGGACAGCTGACTTCATGATGTAAGGCGATATATTTACGCCCTTTTCCATAACTTCTTATAGGTGGGTTTGTTTTATACTAACAAACTGGATTGAGTTAAGAGTGATGGATGTTTTTACTGGACAGCACAACAGGGAAGGCAAACAGTTGGATTTGTTACAGGCCTATTGTTCCTAGGTGAATATTCGCACCGAAGCACACTGGTCTATATAAATGTTTGCTTTGAAGAAACGCGTTACTTCTGCAAGTCACTTTCTTTTTAACCCCTGTGTGTATGTGTGGGTGTGCGAAAGGAAGAGAGACAGAGAAAGATAGTTTGGGAATTTTTTTTTTTTTTTTTTGCGACAGCGTGCTAACATTCTGACTGCTCATTAGACCTGTTGTCCTGATAATGGAAAAGTACTGTTTTAATCATACTTTGACTTAGGAATAGGGTGCATTCCAGTCATGGTATTAGAAACCCAAAAGACTTCGAGACATTAAACTGTGAGTAACGTGCTCTGTTCACATGCTGCTAGGGATATACTCCAGATGCATGAGACCCTCTCCATTAAACAGCATTTCCTTATTGTCCCCTTCCATGCATCATCTTTCATTCCCTATCTTCTTTCCTCCTTCTCCATCTCCTCTACCTTCTCCATCCATCTCCCTCCTTAACAGTGAGATACATCCATAACACACCCTTCCTCGTGCTTCACTCATAGTGTATGCCTGTGATGGTAACTCTCTACTGTATTTCTACCAGCCTAGTCTCACTTCCAGAGTATGCTTGTCAGAATGTAGCACTGTCCACATGTGGCCTTACCAATGCCCTTTACAATGTGAGGATGACAATATAATCTTAAATCTACCCTTTTAACTATATACCCAGAATCCAGTTGCATTGTCACACTATGCTGCTCTAACCCTCCTCTGTCTTCCATAAAGTCCTCTGACGTAGTAAGCAACTTTTTTCTAGAGCTACCTACAACAAAAGTGCATACATGTTAACCTTTTCATTAGTTCTCATCTATTCAATTACTATGTAAGCTGAACTGGATCTTATTGGAGCAGCAACCTTTTTCACCTCATCAATTTTATTGTTAGTGAACAAGCCCATCTTACCATCTGAATCACTGCAATATTAAACATAATTGAAAAGTACGTGCCCCAGTACTGAATTCTGTAACACCCCCTTGTTAATGAATTTTTAAAACACCACCAAAAAATGTCACCATTTATTTTCCCTTTAACTCATTCAGCCAAAAATGCTCTGCAGTAGAATGTGATCATATTCCACAGTCACTAGACTATAATAAATAAATGAATAAATGTGTCATACCCATATATTACAGCCAACAGTTCTTTCTGAATCTGAAAAGGGCAGATTTGTGTCTCGGTCACTGCTCCACAGTTGCATGTCACTGGCTGCTGCAAAGCCAGAGTAACATCAGTCTATAAGATTATGGGCACAGCCATATCACAGAAATATGTATTGTTAGTATTACACAAAAAGCCCAGAATTTCAGACACAGGATACTTAGCAAGATTAAGAGAGAAATTAGAGGAAAGAAAAGTATATGCACAAACAGAATGACAAAAGCTGCAGACACATTTGGTCACCCCAAAAAAGAAGAGAAGGAGAAAGTGAGAACATCTAAAGAACAAAAAAAGCAGATGGTTTTCAAAGTTTAAAAAAGAAACATGGTATGGTACCATGTATATACACACACACAAAGGAGAAAGCCAAACTAATCAATACAAAACATGCAATAATCAATACAAAAGAATGCAACTCCAAAGACATTTGAAGATAAATACAGGTAAAGGCACCCTGATATGGAAAATTTCACAATACAATAAGACCACAAAGATGGTATGTAGAAAAGAAAATTAATAAGGTAGAGGTTAACCAGAAACTGAAGTGATGGACTATTTGCAAAGCTTAAAGGTTTAGTGTGGAGACTTCAACATGGATAATTGTCGCAACATGATGGAACAATGGTTTCTCAGACGAAGGAGCAGCGGGTGCAGAAGGAGGCATCTGAAGAGGATTATCTACATGGTGATGCTCTGGAACCTTCTTTAGGAGTCCAGTAGAAGTTACACAAGAGGTGAAGGAGCAGGAAACACTGACAGTGGCAACTCTGATGCAGGTAATGTTGTAACATGACTGGCCCACAGGTCCACATATGAAGGAAAAACAGATGAAGCAGGATGCATTTTAAGAGGTTATATCAGGATGATATTCTCAAAGGCTCAAAAGAAACAGAGAAAAATAGGTACATTTCAGTGAAGTATTTATGAAGAATCTGTTGAACAGAACAAATATGCTGAACGGACAGAAGAATTAAAAGCAACAGTAAGGAGCTCTAATGTAGAGGATATGAAATGTGATGAACTAATTGTCAGAGAAATGAAGACAAAATTAAGAAAAGCTTCTAAATGGAAAATGTTGCGCGCAGATGCAGTAAATAACTTCTGGCTAAAGGTATTAACATCTTTACACAAACAGTTAAGTTTTAAGTTATAATTACTTATATGTACAACTTGAACAGACACCAACTTGGTTAACAACAGGTGCTACTACTTAAGAGTGAACCTGCAAGCCATCTTAAAAACTATAGATCAATAACTTGCTTTCTGACAATATACAATTATATACTGGAACTGTGTTAATTTTTTTTAGAGCAAATTCAGTTATGGCAATAGAACAAAAAGGGCAAAAAAAGAAAGGCATATGAAACAAAGTATCATTTGTTTCTAAATAAAACCATAACAGAGAGTTGCAAAAAGTGGAAGAATCTAATTACAGCATTAATAGAGTACAAAAAAAGCATTGACAGTATCCCACATTCATGGATAAAGGAGTACTTAACAGATGTATAATATACACCCTATGCTGATTAATTACATCACAATGACCATGAAACATTGGCAAACCACACTGCAGCTAAGCCGTGACAAAGGGCAAATTATTATCCCAGGGACAACAATTCAAAGGGGGATACTTCAGGCTGATTCTTTGTCACCACTTCTATTTTGTCTTACTCTTAACCATTAAGCTGTTTACATAATAGGTTAAGCTATGCTTATTGTTTAACTCCTGGAAACAAGCCTTGTCTAAAGACTTCTCATCTACTTTTTGAGGATGATTTAAAATTGTACAGTTCATTAGACAAGGATCTGAAAGTACAACTAGAAAATGGTTAAAACTTTCGAAGATTATAAAAGAATGACATTTGATCTTGATAAATGTACAAAACCACATTTATAAAAGGAAAGTTGCAGCACCAAAGCAATATCAACTGGGGACAGGAATGTGATAAAAAGGAACATGACCAGGTGGGAGTATAAACATTTGGGAATAGAATAGAAGAAGGGTCAACTATAAAACATGAACAAGTGAGAATTTGTTTAAACAAGAAACTCCACTCCTTACAAGCTCTCCTCACCTAAAGAATGCTGATGTCTATGCAGTCACTAAGACATGGTTTAAATCGATTCCAAGATGGTCGTCGGCTAGAATACACCTGTCTCACAGTGCTCCTCAAAATTCTATTAATACCGTCAATTTAAACTGCGTTTTTGCATGTTTAAACTGTAGCTTCTTGACAGCAAAGCTTTAAAATAAGCAGTATCACCCTTGAATAATCTTTCTACTGGTAAAAAGTGTACATTTTTATTTGACGTCAGTACTTCAATTTTTCTGGGCCTTGGAATCTGGTGCCACGGGCATACTAAAGGCACTCACAGTTGACAGTGATCCTGATTTTACACTTGCTCCCAAGGTATGGCTGGATACCTTGACACCATGGAGACCCAGACTACAAAGCCAAATACTCCTCACTGCGATCTCCTGAAAAAGACACTGGCTCTAAGCGTTTAATAACTGCTAAACAAGGACTGGACAGTAATAAAGTAAGTAATAAGGAGAAGTCTGAATCAAACTTTCATCTTGAGGAACTAAAAGTAGCACTGCAACCTTTACCAAAATGCCATACATGATTTCTCAGAGCAACTCTCAGGATTTGGCAAATCAATTAATTTAATCACAAAAATAATTGATTTACTTGAAAATAAACACCAAGCTAATGAAATAACCTTCGAAGTTATTAATAAAGATTTGCGCGCCAAAGACAACATCATTACAGAGTTACAAGTCAAATTACTCGATCTTGAGGCGAGAAGTCGTCGAAATAATGTGATTATTAGAGGTTTACCAGAATCCTATGAAAGTCAAAATCTACTGTCAACAACGAAACAAATATTTTTGTTTCTATTGAAAAGTGAAGGAAATTCAGAAAATCTAACCGTCGAGAGAGCGCACAGAGCACTTAGAGCCCGCCAAGATTCTGTCACACCACAAATTATTTACACTAAAGTACTGAACTTTCAAGACACTCAGAGAATCCTAACTGCAGCAAAAAGTCAAAAACATTTTATGTGGAATAAACATAAACTTACCTTTTCGCAAGATTTGCCTCCTCAAATAAAGCTGAACAGACAAAAACTTGCCCCATACTGTGCAGACCTTATTAAGCGAGGTATTAGATTCCAGATGCGTTATCCTAACACACTGTTATTTACCCATAATGATAAGAAACACTCAGCAAGTAATGTAAATGAAGCAAAAGATATTTTTCTACACTTGTTTAATGTAAATCCTGCTGCAGACTCCTGATTCAATTAAAATTATTTTCAATATTTGAATCAGACAAGAATGGTAACATCCCTCAGAGAGCTAAAGACATTAGTATGGCTTCGATATATGTATGACTTATGGAATATATGAATGTTAAGGAGAATGGAGAAACGTGCAGTGATCTCCTGAGTTTCTTAATTAGCTCCATCGGCTTTTCCTTTTTTTTTTTATGTCTTTATTTGTACAGTTGTTCGTGCATCTTGAACTAAATGTTAGAGGCTTAACACATGCGAACCATCGTTCGAAGTGGCTGTTGAGATGACAGCATTTTGGATGAGCACCAGCTGGTTTCTTTTGATGACATCTCGGTGGCGTATAGGCTGTATCTTCCGACGTTGGCTTGATATGGTGCTTTGTAAATCCTGACAGCTCAAGTGTACATCTTCCTCAGTAATCTGATACAGACTTTGCCTTCAACACATAAGCTAACTCGATTGAATCGGAGAGTTAGTTCTCTGACCTATGTATGCATCTGGATGCTGTGGTACGCTTGTCTGGCTTTCCTTGAGCTCCAACGCTTTAATGTGGTAACTTTGCGACGATGCGCACACCTAACTAACTCTTATGAAACATCCGATTTGTTTCTTAGAAAAGGCAAGTTAGGGTGTGTATTTGATATACAGCTAAGTTATATTTCATTGTTTAATGTTGTAAAGAATAGGTATCAGTAAGTTTGGAGATCGCTCGATCTTTCTAATGGTCACACATTTTGTTTTTTTTATTTTTTCTATCTTGTGTTATCCATAGTAAGTCACTTATATGGAGTTTAATTCAGATAACATGGATATATACACATGAGTTCAATACACTTCTTATGAGTGTATAATTGCTTCGCCTGGTTCCTTGATTATCTGGCTATGCTAAGATTGGTTCAAGGTGAAAGTTACACGTACCATAGAAATTTAAGATAAATGCCTTATGTTATTCAGTTCAAAATGAATGTTTACTTATAAACAGAGCTCCTTGTAACTATTAGAAAAATAGCATTTAATTATTGCTAGTTGAATATTGCATATAGTTTACATTAATACTAGCAAACTATTAATTTTGGCTAATTGTTTTTCAAATAATCGAAGAATACATTACTAATGTTTTGATGTTATTATTCTGGTATTCATCAAATATAATTTCAGTATGTAATGAACTAACTATTATAGCTATACACTTTTTGGTTAAAAAAAATAGCATGACTGATATGGTTAGACGTATATACTTATTAACAGGCTTTGTGTTGATGTATGTATTTTTTCATGTTTCATACCCAGTTAAACGGAAATATATTAATGGTAATTTTGCATAGACTCTCATGGAGTATGTGAATAGGTTGTACTGAGTTTCTAGTATGACTGACATCTTGTTATTCAGGGTTATGTATATATGTACATTTGTATTAAGCATAGGGATAGTCCTCTTTAGGACAATATGCAAGCTTACTCCAGTTATGTTAAACATAATGTTGACCGAAAGCACTTACCCTTTACTGAGTTTTATACATGCTCCCTTTGTAGGTAGGGAAAGGTGGGTAGGCACCGGGTTGGGTATGAGGGAGTGGTACAGGGAATTGAGAAGGGTTTTCTTGAAAATTTTTACTTTACAAAACACTAGTTATTTAGAAATTAGTATATTAAACTTATTATATGTCATAATTTTACTTATTACTTATCTTCCTTTTTATAGATTCTTAATAACTTATGGTAATACCCTTGTATATTGATTCATGGAATGTTAGGGGACTACATAACAAAGCCAAGAAATCATTATTATTTCATTTGTTATTTAAATCTCAAGCTAATATTTGCTTTATACAAGAAACACATTTACTTAGAGTAGAATGGTACAAGGAAAAAAACAAAAAATGGGTTAGCAAAATAATTGCGGCAGGCAACAGTTCCAACTCGAAGGTGGTGGCCATTTTTATTAAGCAGAACTTTCAAGGGAATATCATTGATGAGAAATATGATACTGAGGGTAGATGGTGCTACTTTACTGCCAATATACAAAACATGGATAAACCTTTCCTATTTCTCAATTTGTACAGTCCCTGTAATAATCAACATCTATTTATCATACAGATATACAACATTATTTCTTTATTTAAAGATCATTATATCATTGTGGGAGGAGACTGGAATTCTGTTATTAACCCAGATTTAGATCGCACTAGCAGATCCTCTTCTTATAATTACCAAGCATCCATTGCTTTGGAAGACTTGATGTTGGATTTGAGTCTTATAGATCCCCTATCACTCACTGGTTATTCAAACAGCAAAGATATATACACATACTATTCTAAATGCTATAATGCTTGGTCAAGAATAGACTTTTTTCTTATATCTGATTCCTTATCACACTTGTTAATTAATTTCTCTCTAGAGCCCAGATTCTTCTCTGACCATTCAAGGATTTCCCTAATACTTAACATAGACCCAAACATCTCACGCTCTCACACGTATAATTCATGGACACTGAATAATAACATACTTTCATACAAGGAAGTTAAGAAGTTAACTACTGAAATAATTCAAGAAATGTACAACAATCTTGATTCAACAGATATTCCCTATGATATCCAATGGGCTGCTTGTAAGGCAATCTTGAGAGGTATGTTAATAAACAAAGCTTCATATATTAAAAAATTGTATAATAGTAAAGAGTTTTTTTTAAAAGAAAAAATTCAATCCCTTGAAAATCTGCATAAAATTAATCCAAGTTCTTTGTATGATGAACAAATTAAGGAATTCCAAAAAGAATTATTGCTTCTTCATCAACATAATCTTTCTATATCAGAACAAAGAATGTTGGCTACTTACTCAGAATGGGCGCAAGTGCCTTCCAAAACTCTAGCTAGAATAATTAAAAACAATCACACCATACCTAGAATAACACCTATACAATATGAGAATAGGATATATAGTACTGATGAGGAGATTTTACAGCTTTTCACCTCTTTATATACAGATATATACTCCAAAAATACAGTTTTGAAGGATAATGAATGTATACATAGATACTTATCTAATATTAAATTCCCTAGATTAAATGAAAAACAACAAAATATACTCATAACTCCAATAAATACACAAGAAATTATAGACACTATAGACAGGCTCAAACATGGCAAATCCCCTGGCCCAGATGGCTTCACAACTGAATTTTTTAAAACCTTTAAACAGGTGATAGCGCCCTTTCTTCTCAAGGTGTATAAATACATAGAGACAAATGGTATTTCAGACCTACATTGGAACACTTCAAAAACTATACTAATTTTAAAAAAATAATAAAGAAAAATCAGACCCGCATAACTATAGGCCTATCTCTCTAATTAACATACACATAAAAATTCTAGCTTCTCTCTTAGCTAACAGATTAAAAAAAATATTACCATCAATAATATCCTCAGACTAAGCTGGTTTTATATCTCACAGACACACCTGGGACAACACTTTGACTTTGGATACACTAATACAATATACCAAGACAGACAATAATCCCATATATGCACTGATTCTTGACGCATCGAAAGCTTTTGATAGAGTGAACTGGAATTTTCTTTTTAATACCATGGACCACTTTAATATACCTACTACATATATAGAATTAATTAAAACTTTATATAAAGATTCTTCTACTCTCTTATATATTAACAGAAAGACCTCTAATCCTATTAAGATCACCAATGGCACAAGGCAAGGGTGCCCACTATCTCCCTTCCTCTTTAATATATATATATATATATATATATATATATATATATATATATATATATAGAACCATTGTTATTAAGTATAGCACAAAACTCCTTTCATAGAATACCCAGAATTATGAATACCAGAATACTATTATCAGCCTATGTGGATGATCTTGTGCTATACTTTCGGACACCTACTACAGACCTTACAAAATTAACTAACTCTATTATGGATTTTTCACAAGTTTCGGATTATCTGATTAATTCCAAGAAAACTCATATTTTTTCTATTAACCCCCATGCTCACAAGCAGTACTTATTCCCTAAATCCTCTTTTCAAATAACAAATGGTATTAAATATTTGGGGATTCATTTTGAACATAATGGTCTCTCCACATTCCAAAACAACTTATCAAGAACTTGGGCATCAATTGTTCTTGACCTACGCAGATGGGAACTACTTAATCTCTCTCTACTATCCAAAGCTGCAATAATTAAAATGAATATTCTCCCTAAACTCATATTCCAATTTAATTCCACAGACCAAATAATTCCCAAAACTTTTTTCACTAAGGTACACAAGGAACTAGCTAAATTTATCTGGTTTCCTAAATCAGTTAGAATCTCATACTCCAAGTTACTGCTCCCTAAAAGTAAAGGGGGTCTAAGTTTACCAAACTTTCATCTTTACTATTTAATTATTTCAGCTAATAAACTATTATCTATTACTAATGTGAGTATTGGAAACTATAAAAATCTCCCTAATTGGATTAGGATGTGGCACCAACATATTTTAACCAAATATTTTAATCCGATGTCTCTTCCATTTTTATCTATGGGAATTATGGATTTATGGAATGAAATATGGAATTTCCAAATCCTTAAAACAAAAGGTTAAACTTTTTCAAGAATTACTAAAATATATTAATTTAAATGATACTTTCCAATTACTACAACCCCTTCACCTAAATCCTAATATTAAACTAAATAATAGTATGATCAACCTCTCAAGTTTCCCTCTAATAAAAAATCATACTATATGGGATATTCTGAAACATACAGATGTAACCCTAACAAGATTATGTAATATATTCGAAGTCAGAGGTAAATACATCACTATCCTCCGTCAGCTAAGAGATCTTATCACTGATAAATATGCCCACATTCAACCAAAAAATCAGGATTTTATTAACTTGGATATGGTTATCCAAACTCTGACACTTCCAGTGAAAATGCTATCAAAATCATATAGCTTATTAATAGATATAATTCATAATTCAGACTGTCTTTTTTCTAAATACTGGGATAAATATAACTCACATTTAAATGTAAACCAGAAAATCTCTGCTATCAAAGCGACTCTAGAATTCTCACCCTTTAAGAAACTTTATTATACCCAATTAATGATAAACAATAATGCATACCACACTCCTAACAAACTTAATAAATTTGATTCCAGTAAATCTTCTTCTTGCTCATGCTGCTCATTTGCTAATGTTGATTTTATGCATATTATATGGTCTTGCCATCACTCACATAAACTCTGGACCTCGTTGAAAGTACGTCTGCAGAAAATGGGGTATCATAAATCCACCTTATCATGGGAACTAGCAATTCTTCATATCCCCAAAATATCTCTTTCTAGATTAGATTTACAAGTAATAATATACTTATGCCTGCTTATAAAGTTTTATATCACCAAAAACTGGCTTGATCGTACCAAACTAAATTGGGAGAATTTTCAATCCTTGGCTTACTCATATATTTCTGCTCAGAAAATATTGGTGAAAAGTCCCAAAAAATTGGCCCTTACCAACAAAGTGTTAGAAAAAGTCTTACTCATTATCAACTGTGTATAATTTTTTTTTTTATTATAACAGAATTTGGGATATTCACAATTGTCTTTCACAATTGTCTTTAACAGCATATATATTTAAATAGTGTTTTGCATTTCGGTTAACTTTTGTAAATATTGTATATAGTTCAATAAGGTTTTTCTCACATGAAATGGATTATATGCTTTTATCAACAAAGTGAACTCATACAACTTCCAACTTTTATTATTATATTGTATTATCATTTTCATGTTGTTTTTTTTTTGTCATATTGTATCACTAAATAATCAATAAAAAGTTTTTGGAAAAAAAAAAAGACATGGTTTAAATCCAGTGCAGGCTATAATGCCTTCCACACATTTAATCCAACTACTATACAAACAGGAAAGGTAGAAGTGTTTCTATTTAATGACCTTAATGACCCAAGAAACCCTTAACACATATTTAAGCTTACAGGAATGACTCACTATCCAACCCAATACCATATTCATGGGTGATTTTAACTACCCTACTATTAACTGGGAATCATTTATGACACCAAACATGCAGGCACAGAGATTCCTGGATTTTGTAAACACAAAATCCCTGAATCAGAATGTCAATACACTGAACAGGGGAGCAAACATACTACATCTGGACCTCACTGATATAGGATAGCGCCTCCTAGTGTAATGCCCTCTCTAGTGAGGTCAGACCACAAAATGGATTCATTAAAAATAAAACCCAGAACCCCACCTAACCCTATATTGTTCAGGAAATACTCTAAGGCTAACCTCCTACTATTAATTGATAACCTGGCAAAATTTCAAGCCCCCTAAACCCTGAGAACACTGCTGCCTACATGGAACTGTTCACAAACCCCTGTAAAAGCATGTTAATAGCTGCACAGAGGCAGCTGTACCCACAAGGAATAAGTACAGAACTTACTCAAACAAGCAAGCCACCCTGGTGGAATCACAACATCAATAGGCTGTATAAAAAATAACGACAAAAAATAGTAGGCATAGCACCCATCAGGATAAAAGGACCCTGATCAAACTAAACAAACTCAGAGGACACAAAGTCTACCAAAAACAAATTTGAGGTAAATCTGGCCTCTCAGGCCAAGGACAACCACAAGGCATTCTTTAGCTATGTCCACAACCTCAAAGGCAGTAAACAACTGTGTGCAAAATTCATTGGTAATGGAGCCACCTATACTGAGCCAGACAAAATAGCAAACCTACTAGTAGACAAACACAGCTCTAACTTTACCCCCCACAAGTCTTTCCCAATTGTCACTAAGGAACAGTTCCATAATGCTCTCTCTATGACCAAGAACACTACATCGATAGGCCCTGACAATATCCCAAGCTACCTTCTAAATAGTACAAAATATGGCCTATCAGGCCCTCTGGAATCACTATTTACATGTAGACTCCAAAGGTGCTCAGTAATGGAGAAGAGCAACCATCATCTATCTGCACAAAGGTGGGCCTTCTACAGAGCTGGAAACTACAGACAAATAAGTGATACTAGTCTCATGCACAAAGCCATGGAAAATAATTATCGTGGAAATGATCAATAATGACACAGGAAATATCCATACACTGGACCCAGCCCAGTCTGGTTTCATCTACAGAAGGTCATGCCTACTCAACTTGGTGGATTTTTTTGAAAAGGTCACCAAAGCAATTGATGGGGGCAAAACAGTTCACAATGCCTACTTTGACCTGGCCAAGGCATTTGACACAATACCCCATACTGAGATCAGGTATAAACCTTGTCAGCCAGTGGTTAGCCAGCTGGCTCACAGACAGGACCCTGAAAGTTAAAACTGGGGAATCTACGTCTACAAAGAGGCCATTCACCAGTGGAATCCCTCAGAGATCGGTCATGGGACTGCTCTTTTTTGGCAACTGCTTCTCTGAAGTCAAGGCCAACATCAAGGGCCTATGGTTGAGCAAATTTGCAGATTGCTGTAAATTAGGAGCAGTCATAGAATTCCCCACTGACACTAATGTTCTCCAAGAAGGTAAGACACCAGTTGTTTATTGGAATAGGAATAAAACTAAATGCCAAGAAATGCATACTAATATCCTTCATGAAGTCATCCTGTGGTAACTATCATATTGACAATACATCTCTAAGAGCAGACCCAGTAGTCAGAGACTTGGGGAACAAGTACACAGTAATCTAGCCTTTGACCATCATGTGTCTAGTGTAGTGAGGAAATCATTCTGTGTAGTACAACTTATAAACAAAGATATGGTATTTAAGTCCAATGAGTTTCATTGTTCACTCTATTCAGCATTCATTAGACCTATCATTAAGTACAATGACCTCTTTACTATGTTCCTAACCAGGCACATGCAATAACTGGAATGTACACAAAGGTTCCTCACTAAAAGAATACAAGATGTAATAAAAGTCCTATGCAGACCGCCTCAAAGCCCTAGCCCTATCCCTAAAGTCTGTCACCAACAGGCTGTTGAGGGGAAATGGCCTGGCATACAGGGCACTGTCAGACTTAACTCTGATGAGAGTCCTGCATATCCACAAAACAAATACCACCAGAATTACCCATTCTAAAGACTTAAACCTTCCCTGTGATACAAACAGGAACTGCTGGGGAGATAGGTATGTATCCCAGAGACTACAATTCCTCTGGAAAAAGCTCCTCATCAGTGTGAACCAGAGTTCCTCTCTAAACCAATTCAAGTGCAACTTGAACAAAGGGATAGGGAACAGGAAATTCACCCCTGGCGTGGCACTTATATCTGTAATTGATACAGGCAGCCTATACATTTTAAATCTCCCAAGCCCCTGCTTAAATTTATCACAAGTACCAGAACTTGTCAGAGATCTGGGATGCATAATTAGGCTTCAAAAGGCCCCAGTGGTCATTAGTCTAATAGACACCTATGAACCTATGACCCAAAGTCATACAATACCACTATTTACAAACAGAAACTAGAGCAATGTTTTAGAAAAATACTCATGACGGTTGCAATACTACCTGGAGTGAAACGACCAATAAAATAAAATTCCAATCATACTAAAATATGCTACCGATGCAGGTAACCCCACATGAACTGCGGAAGACAGAATGTTGGGTACATTGCAGGTACTAAGAAGAGCACTCTTGGCTAACATCAAATACTGAAACAATAACAATTTCATGAACTCTAATTGTACCCTGACATACGAATGGGGTTTATTCCCATCATAGTATAAGAAACCCAAATACTTAGAGAAATTAAACCAACAGAAATAGCATCATAGTGCTGGTGAGTCTGTCACTAGCCCCTCCAAAAGAAGGAAACATTTCTGTTGCAGCTGGTCCCAGTGGCAGATATTTTCAATGTAAATTCCACAGTGGTACATGCATATCAGATAGTACTGGAATCAATTCAGTTATCTACTGATATATTGCCACGCATCTTCATAAGGAATGTTTATCAGTAGGATGTCTCATTTAAGTCACCATCATAACTTTGTCTTGCTTCAGCTGAGTACTTTAAGTAGTCAAGATATTCCCCATATACTTATGGCTGGTTATACTGGTTGATATTTGTCCTTGTTTAGTATTAAATTATTAAGCCTTAGCAAGTCAAGCAATGTTATAAGCCTCATGTCATGCTCTATGAATTTTTCTCCTTCCAAAATGATTTATTTATAGAATCTTCAAGCCTTCAGTAGTCTATTCCATAGATCACTGAAAGACTTCTTGAGCTGATGAAATTCCAAATAGAATTCAGATAAATACATTTCTTCCTAATAGGGTAGTAAATGTACACAATTTTTAACTATTTGGGTCTACTATGACTTACCAGAACCCATGGCTGGCATCAGAGAGACAACTTTTTCAGCTGTTTTCATGGGAATCATGTTCCATCAGAATAGATGCATTCAGGTCCAGTGGACCAATGCAAATTCTAATCTTGTCAAGTTTGACCACAGTCAGCAAGCTGCTAAGGTACGATGTAGGTCCAGCTTGCTTAGCAATCCTGACCATATTCTCTATACATTCTACTTTTTTAATAATTCTTTGTTTCATTGTCACTGGCACTTTCTGTGAAGTCACTTCCATATCTGTTTTAATACTGTATACATCCCAAGCCAGTAAAAAGTCGGCATATTGTTTATCAAGTATAAGAATCATGTTCTCTGCAAGTCTGAGAATCATAGTTTTACAGACATATGACTGAGAGACATTTTGACTGGATTATGATATCTGTTGCTCTGCATCTAAATATATACAATCTGAATTAATTTTATCATGGCCATTTAAAACTGTTCATAGGTTCACAGCCAGGCCATTTTAAACCAAGACAATTTCCTTTCAAAGGTGAGAACCAAACCCTGTACTGTGTGTGTGTGTGTGTGTGTGTGTGTGTGTGTGTGTGTGTGTGTGTGTGTGTGTGTGTGTGTGAGTAAGGTAAACACCTTAATCATTATGCTAACCTCATACGCAAGCCTTCCTAAAATGTTCTTATATACACTAAACTTGAAATAATTAATTACTTTTTTTTTTATCTTTAAACACAAAGCATACCTGTCGTGGTTCAGTGTTTCAGTTATGACTTTAACAAGCCAGCACTGAAGTTTTTAGACTCTGACAACAAGGTGAATGACCCAGTTCCATGAATGTACTTTCATTTATGCTACTGCATTCTGATCTGCTGCCTTGCTTAAATGGAAGAGATCTCCTGTTTACAGACATATGTTTCATTATAGCTACGTGTACACTGATAATACTGTCTAGTTTCTGTTCCCAGTGAAGCAGCAGCAAACACAGTCTCAAAATACACATCAATGTCATTTATTTATTTATTTTACATTTGTTGACTGTACTAGTCTAGCTGGATATATGTCCATTTTCGGTATAGGCCCGGGGAGAAAAGCTCCACAACAGCTGTATACAACTAATATACATGAGTGAATATAAACATAAGGGGATACTAATCAAAAATTAGTTAAACAAAGTAACAAAAAAAAACATATAAGTTAGGCTTATTTACATTGCATGACAAAAAAGGAACAGCAATGAGGGATATACAATAATAGGTACAAGACAAAAATAGACACTTTTGACAACAGAGTTTAAAGCAGAAAACTTAATAAACTAGAAAGGTTAGTTGTGACAAAATGAGTTTCAGCCAGGGATGGTGCATGGACACAGCCATTGTGAATTAAGGAAGGTTTTTAGATGCTTTTTGAACAATGGAGTAGATGAAAGGGATATAAGATTACTTGGAAGTTTATTCCAAAGGATTCCAATGATATTAGTAAATAGAGAATCACCTGATTTGTTATTGGATTTTAGAGTTGCACCTAGTAACTTATTAGCTGAGCGTAGGGTACTTAGATTTTTATATGGGTTGATCAAGTTAGACAGAATGGGAGTATTTGTAGGATGATGCAAGATTTTGTGGGTGATGGTTAGCTGCTGAAAAAGAAGCTAGTTTTGCAGTTCCAACCATCCTAGTTTCCTTAGATTTTGACAATGGTGAGTACGGAATTGGGATCCAGTGGCAAATCTGGCAATGTTATTGTAAGAAGTGGCCAGCTTATTCTGATTGTTTTTGGATAGAGTTGTAAAAATTGGGGAGGCATAAAGAAGGGTGGAAATTAGGTGAGTTTGGGCAATAGTGGTCCTGGCTATAGGTGTAAGGAAGGGTTTTAGCCTATAGATGAATCCCAGTTTTCTATTCACTGATTTGATAGTTGAGTTTATGTGCGAGTCAAAGTTGAGGTTATGATCAATTGTTACGCCTAAGAGGTTAGTAGTTGTGTCTGGTACAATTACAGTGCCATTATTTGATGTAATTGTGAAATCAATAGAGGGAGACTTCTGGGTAGGGGTAAACAGCAGAAGTTTTTTTGGGGGGGGTTAAGGAGGAGACCGTTTGGAGAACCAGTTTTCAACTAAGGTAAACACTTTTTGGGTGTTAGACTGAAGTTCAGCAGAAGATGCTGCGGCACAGATTAGGGTCGAGTCATCGGCATATTGAATACAGGTGGTTTGAGGTAGGGATGTTTTCAGGTCATTGATAAAAATAGAAAAGAGGAGGGGCCCCAAAATAGAGCCTTGTGGGACTCCCTGCGAGACAGGGAGTAGAGTAGATAGGTTGTTGTCCCAGAGGACTGCCTGTTGTCTATTTCTAAGATAGGATTCAAACCATTTGACTGCCTGAGGGTCAACTGAAAGTGAAGTAAGTATATCTATCATTAAGTGATGATTCACCATGTCAAAGGCTTTGGAGAGGTCTAGAAAGAGAGCAGAGGTGAGCAAGTTGTTGTTTCAATTTTTATTAATTGAGTCAGAAAAGGACAGGCGTGCAGTAGTAGTACTATGAAAGGGCCTAAAGCCATGCTGGCAGTTGGCTAAAAGATTATTTTGGAGGAGATGATCAAGAAGTTGCCGGTGAATGTATCTCTCCATGATTTTTGCCAAAGGAGAAAGTAGAGCTATGGGACGGAAATTAGAGAGTTCAGTTGAGTTTCCTCCCTTATGTAGAGGTATGATAAACGAGACCTTCCAAAGAGATGGTATAGTGCCTTCTGTGATGGTCCTATTAATTAAGATAGTGATAGGGTAAGCAAGTATTCCAGCTGCAATTTGCAGAAATTCAGCTGGAAGAAGGTCAGCTGAGGGGGGTACATGGTTTTAGTTTTTGAAGCTGAGTATGGATGAGAGAGGTTGGAACAGGCTGTAAATGGAGGGGAGGAGGTAAAATGGTTTGTGAGAGTGTGTTGGAGATGCTGGCTGGTGATAAGGTACTTGCTAATGATTGGACTGAGTCCACAAAGAATTTATTAAAGGAAATGGCAATTTGGCTGGGAGAATTTTGAGTCAAATTAGCTGGGGTTGGAGTTGTGAAGTAGGCTGTTTATACCTGACCAGAATTTTTGAGTATTTTTATGTTGGGCTTACTGGAGCTTATGATAGTAGTTCTTTTTATCTTGGACTATTGATTTTTTGTAGCATTTCTCGACTGTCTAAAAATTTCATGATCAGTTGGGATTTAAGTATTTCTCCATTTGACCAAATTCGATTTCTCTGAAGGATTTTTTGTGAGCCAAGGTGCAGGTTTGTCCTTAGTTCTGACTGTCTGAGAGGGGGCATGGTGTTCTAGGATCTGTAGAAATTTATTATTAAAGAGAGAGACTGCTTTGTCAAGTGGAAGGTATTTAAGGGGTGACCAATTGCAAGCTTTAAGTTTGGCTTGGAAGCTAGCTTGGTTGAGGTGTTTTTTGTTACAGATAGTTCTATAGATTGTGTGGTTAGTTATGGGGGGGTTTTGTATGGCAATGAAGATAAGAGAATGGTCACTAATAGGGTCTACTTTACATTACCGACACGACACTTCACCGACACACAAAACACCGACCCCAAATAACCGAAACCACACAACACCGACAACTCACAAAACCGAACACAATTACACCGACACAAACAATGTAAACTACACATGACACACAATGACATATCCACTAACCCTAACCCAAACCCTAACCCTAAGGTTCGACACTACCGCACAGTTACCCTACCACCCTAACCTAACTCACTTAACCCACCCCTACACCTAAAGACTGTCACTATCGCACTTAACCTACTTGCCCTAACCCTAACTCACTTAACCCACCCTAAAACATAAAGCCGTCACTATCGCACTCACCCTACCCGTGACTCTAAACCTAACTCACTTAACCCGTCCCTAAACTACAGTCTGTCACTATCACACACTTACCTTACCCGAACCCTAACTCCGACACTACCACACACTCACCTTTCCCACACCCTAACCCAAAATCCCACAATATCGCACACTTACCTGACCACTCCTAACTCCGTCACTATCGCACACTTACCGAGTCGCGCTCACACGTTACCCTTGTCAGTCTTTCGGCAAATCACCTTTTCGGTCAACTTACCTGTCGGTCGTTTTGTCTCGGTCTTCCGCGTGTCGGTGAAGTGTCATTTCGGTAAAGTAAAGGGGACCCCACTAATATCATCAGGAAGTATACCTGTTTTATAAGAAAGCAGATTACTGTTAACTAGTATCCAGTCTAAGGTGGTTTGCTTGTTGCTAGGTTTATGGGTTCTGGTAGGGGAGGTAATGGTTTGATTGAAGCCATATAGGTTTATATGAGGGGTTGGCTGGGAAGAGTTACAACTGTTTCAGTCAATGTTAACGTCTCCAAGGAGTATGGTTTCTTGTGGAAAGGATGTGGAGAGCCAATTAAGGACAGTTTCAAGAGTGTTAATGTTGTTGCCTGGAGAGATATAGGAGCAGATTATGTATAATGATTCACTAGCATTTATCTGTAGTTTAGCGATTAGGATTTCAACACTACTGGGTGAGGGAGGTTGGGTATTAAGTGGTGTAACCTGTAAATGAGATTTATATAATATTGCTACACCACCACCCTTTTTAATTAGACGATCTGATCTCAGGATGTTATAACCTGGTGGGATTATATCATTATCCTTAGTAACTGGTTTGAGCCATGTTTCTGTAAGACATGGGAGGTCAAAACAATGTACGTGTAGCAGGGCACGAAGTTGGGTTATTTTATTATTTAGGCTATGAATATTGAGGTGGCCTATGAGGAAAGAGTTGTCGGAGATAGTGAAGATATGAGAAGTGATGGGATGGTCAGAATGAGGATCTGAGATTGTATTGTTTGGGCCTGGGTTAGGATGTATATCTCCATGCAGTAATAGGAGCTGTAGAGAGCTGTGAAGGTGTTTCAAGAATTTATAGAGGAAAGAGATTTGTTTTCTAGTGTGTGGATACATAATATGGGTTATTCTATGGAATTTGGGAAGAAGGTAGGATGATGAGGATGTTATGTCCAAGTGGGTTTGTGTGGCTAGAGAAGAGATTGAAATTGTGTGTTTTAAGGGGAGGTGAAATTTAGAGAGGCTATGATGCTCATAGCAAGTAAGGTAATGGGATAAAAATAGGGGGATAAGAATAGTGAGAAAGAGAAGGCCATTATTGAGGGTAGGCCTGTGTTAGTAGCCATGGCTGGGAGGAATAGAAGATAGATGCTAGAAGATATAAGACAGAGGAAAGAGCAAGGTTAAAGGGTAGAGTTGTTAAAGGAAAAAAGGTAGATGGAGGTAACAGGTGATAGGATAGGTAAGTTAATGAGATAGTGAAAGGGTGAAGTAGTTAGAGAGAAAAATGAGGTAGATGAGGGTAGCAGAGGATAGGATAGGTAAGTTAATGAGGAAGTGAGAATTAACTGGTTAATAGAAGATAGAGGTGTGGTTTGAGTAGTAAAAGGTTAAGTGCACTGGGGTGTATGGGAATTGGGGAAAGGGTAGGGGAGCGAAGTGAGCATGCAGGGTGAACTGAGCGGGTTAGAGCAAGTGAGAAATAGCTCACAGAAACAATCAGTGAAATAGCAGAATACAGCTAACTTCTTGGAAATAAAAGGTAAGAGGGGAGTGCTAGTATATTTGTAAAATAGCTACGGCTAAGGACTATAGCAGAAAAAAAAGAGGAAAAAAGAAGGGACTAGACAAAGTAAGATAAATGGCAGGACAGAAGAGAATAACAGAGTAGTTCAGTGTTGAACTAAAATAGATAAAGGTAAGGATTATTTAGAAGCTAATAGGATCCTAGGGAAGGGAGCCCCCTGGTGGACAATGTTTAAAATTACATTTAAATTATGTAGGAGGAAGAAGGAAGGAAGGACAGAGTTAGACAACACAAATTAAGGAGAGACAAATACCCTAAAGGGGAGGAAGGGAGGTAGGCTGCTGGGTACCTGGTTCAGATAGGAGATTTAATACAAAGTACTACACTGTAGCAAATGTCTAGGATTTAGTTTCAATACAACTTCTCAGCTTAGTAGAGAGGTCAGACATACTTTCTCTGATTCTTTGGATGGCAGGAGATTTGAATAATAGGACAACAGCTTCCTTAAGTTTGTAGTTTGATAGCTGAATTTATGTTGGGGGCTCTTGCAGGGTAGGCAGGTAGCATACACAGGTCTTACAGCAGGATAGAGTTTATAAACTAGGTGGGTTAAGGAGAGGAGAAAGAAGGCAGTAGATTAAAAAAACTGTACAGTAAAAAAGTCTAAATAAGACATAGAACAAAAATTAAGGTTGAAAGACTGAATAAGCATTAATAAACAACATCTTACACATGCATTCCTATGTAGAAAGTCACCACATACACCAAGAATGATACTATGTAACAACTGAACGCTTGGAAGACTTCAATAATCAGCATTAATTTCAAATCATGTAGGGTAGAATTATAAATACTGTCTATTAACAAGCACAGGCATACATTAGACTGGAAAGGATAAGACAGTAACAATCAAATGATATTGCAATAGAACGACAGCTTCATTTAGCTAACACTAGTATACATTAGTCTACAAATAATAAAACAGTATCAAAACAGAAACATATTCAAAGGTTCAGGAGTAAAAAAAAATGATAGTCCTCATGGACCTAATGTTGTTAAGAAAAGGTAAGTTAAGGAGCTATTCTACAGCATAAGTAAACCTTAACCTTTGTATATATATATATATATATATATATATATATATATATATATATACATGTAATAATATTCAACTAGCCTGAAACAGGGTGTACTTTTAGTACAAAAATGTACAGCCACTCACCAACAAAAAACAGTCGGTGGTAGGCCAACAGGTGTAGAAAAAAGGGTAAAATAGTTGGTCGGGACTTCTCTAAGTGAGGGGATACCATCCACTTTTAAACCAAAAAGCTGCTTCTTAGGCTGAGAGGAAACAAGAAAGAGGGCACAGCTTCTTATAAGCAGGGTTTAGTTATGCTGCTACCTCTTAATAAAAGGATAAAAGTAGCTAAGGAAAAAAAATGTACAGAATTAGCCTGGGTTTAGATGAAGTTTCATCGAGTCATCCAAAGAGTATTTCAGATTTAAAATTGCTTTAACATAGTGTATCCATGCTACGTTAGACCACTCCGCACATAGAATTGCATAGTTTTCAATAGCAGCGACTACCAATAGGGTTATCACCAGCAGAAACTACCGATAAAGGTGGCCAATTCACAAACATGCGCTAATGTTAATGAACAGCTGTTTTGCAGTTAAAGTAACGCTCCTGATAAGGAGTGTAACCTTGCGCTGCAACACTATTGCATGGAGGGGTGAGTTAACCAAGGAAAGGAAAAACATATGCACACATAAGCCGGCGTTAACAGGAGTATATGCATCCCTTCCAAGCGGTACTTTCGGTGCCAAAAAGAGTAAATCTAAAACACAAGCCAATACACTGTTTTGTCCCCCTAAAACGCCAAGCTTTAGGACTGATAAATGGAAATCAGCAACACTTCCAGTAGTGGCACGTTGTAACCAATATTCACGGATATATAAGCACAGCAGACTAAACGCTAGTTATCACCCCAGTAATACAGTAAGCCTGAGTCAAAGTGTGTGGGGTAAATACAAGCCATGTGCGGGCTGCAGTATGGAGGCAGTGCTTTCAAAGAGGGAATTAAACTACCCATGTAACAAGTAGTATAACAAAGGCATTCATATCAGAATGCTCCATAAACCATGTAGGTTAAGTCTGTCCGAATGAAAACATCATAGGGTATGTACTTGTTGATATGCGATTCCTATTAAACAATACGTATCAAAAAACACGCGAGTGCGCTTCATGACCCTTGTTCAAGGTATCTAAAGTGTGGTAAATACCAATGCTAAGCTCTGCAAGATATCGAGTTTAAAGCTACTAATACAGCAAGCAATTAATCTGGTAGATATAGACCAATTCTAGTGAAATAAAGAAAAAGAAAAAAGCGAAAAGAAACATTAGGACAGGGAAAGCAAAACTGAAAACATTCTTGGTAGGACTCAAGCTACATACTACAATAATCCTTTGCACTGAGCAATCTACAAACTCACAGAGACAACCGTTTCAGCTCAAAAAACAAATATGTAAAAGCAAGCTTGTTTGGTAAGTACAATTGATAAAACACTACAGCAGTTTTCTTGAAAGAAGCAAAACAGCAATATAGCCATACATATACTTACATTAATAGAGGCAGACCCACTGGGCCAGGGGAACACAGCAGCTAGGAGGAGAGTGAGCCTAATAAGGATGGCGCCGCACTAGACAATCCATCTTTATGCTATTAGGATCAGTATGAGGTAAGAAGGAGGGGAATAGGACAGGTGAAAAACTGGGATACTAGGGCGGGGCTAACCCCAAGTAGACTTGCTAGCAAAGGACAGGCAAGCGTAGCTAGTAAAGAGTAGAAGGAGAGCAGGATAAAGTTATGGTAACAAAGAAGAACATCAGAGGAGAAGGAAAGGAGAGGACAGACGAGAGAAAGATAGTTTCTGAGAAAGTAGTAGTGTGTAAGGGAGAACTTTAGAGGAAAAAGCAAGTGAGAAATAGCTCACAGAAACAATCAGTGAAATAGCAGAATACAGCTAACTTCTTGGAAGTACGAGGGGAGTGCTAGTATATTTATAAAATAGCTAGGGCTAAGGACTATAGCAGAAAAAAAGAGGAAAGGACTAGACAAAGTAAGATAAATGGCAGGACAGAAGAGTATAACAGAGTAGTTTAGTGTTGAACTAAAATAGATAAAAGTAAGGATTATTTAGAAGCTAATAGGAGCCTAGGGAAGGGAGCCCCCTAGTGGACAAAATTTACAATTACATTTAAATTATGTCGGAGGAAGAAGAAGAAAAAGAGGACAAAGTTAGACAACACAAATTAAGGAGAGACAAATACCCTAAAGAGGAGATAGGGAGGTAGGCTGCTGGGTACCTGCAGCAAATGTCTAGGTTTTACTTACAATACAACTTCTCAGCTTAGTAGAGAGGTCAGACATACTTTCTCTGATTGTAGAACCCATGTTTATCAATAAAATGTTTGGCATCTATTCTCATAGGCTTATTCATTCTTCTTTACTTAAGTTAAATTGCTTTTTTTCTTTAACTTTTACTTTCTCTGATTCTTTGGATGGCGGGAGATTTGAAAAATAGGACAAAAGCTTCCTTTAGTTTGTAGTTTGATAGTTGAATTTATGTTGGGGGTTCTTGCATGGTAGGCAGGTAGCATACACAGGTCTTACAGCAGGATAGACTTTATAAGTTTCTCTGATTCTTTGGCTGGCAGGAGATTTGAAAAATAGGATAACAGCTTCCTTTAGTTTGTAGTTTGAAAGTTGAATTTAAGTTGGGGGTTCTTGTAGTGTAGGCAGGTAGCATACACAGGTCTTAAAGCAGGATAGAGTTTATATGATTGATAGAGGCAGACCTACTGGGCCAGGGGAACGCAGCAGCCAAGAGAAGAGTGAGCCTAATAAGGTCATTTACAAATAAATCTTCAAACTTGCACAGATCATAATGGGAATGGTTCAAGACAGGGACTGCACAGTCAGCAGTTTTATTTGCATGACTCACTTGCAAAATATTTTTCTGGCCCTTTTTTCTGAACTCAAAGACTATAGAAACACAGTTATGCAGCTAGCACTTCCTACATCATCTGTTAAATGCTGACCATGTTTTTCTTTTTTTTTTTTTTTAATCAAGCTAACAGTCATACCTTGAATAAAATGGTGGCTTCTGAGCTGAACCGTTTTCCTTTTTAACTACTTCAGTAGACTCATACATAGTAGTAACTGTCTTTGCTGACATACTGTTTGACGCATTTCTCACACTGTTCTTTCTAGTATTAGTGGGGTTTAGCTTCATTTCAGTTTTGCGCATACAACCAGACCCTCAGCTATTCATTTCATGAGAATACTGTTTATCTGGGGTACTCCATATACATGTGTTTAATTATTACTTTGCCAGTTTAATGACATAGGTAGGTAGTTCATACAATCTTTCAGAGTCTGACAATGATTTACTTCTCCAATTGTCATTTTAGTACCACTACCATTTATGTCTCATACTGATGAATCTTGCAGTTTACCACAATCACAGTTTTTACTTCTGTGTCTGAATCGAATGGCTCCTTTGAACTCAAACTTCTAGTAAAAAAGAAATGGTGACTACATAAGCAAGTTTTTTTCAACAAACAATAGTTCTTGATTTTGTTTCTTAGTGACACATCAGATCAGTTTGCTTTACTATGATTAAATGTATTAAATACTTTAAAATCATTGTCTTCAGCCTGGACAACAAAAGTTTTAACTTGCACTTCCTTACTCTTTTCAGCAATAAGGCAAAGGTTGAATTTCTATAACCATTACTTCCAATTTTCTGCCAAACTATCCTGAAGTGCTAAAGATGGCAGTGGACTAACTGAAAGATGGATGTCTGACTATGTTGAAACTGGGAAGAGTCCAGACTTTTCACTACAGTCAATAGGAAAATGGCATTTCATCTGCATGATACTTTGCACTGACTCTTTTTAGTGAGCTGTGACATTTTTATTATAAAATTTGTTTTTCATTCAACAGTTTCAAAGTTAAATTTTTTTTGCTTAAATGTCCATTTTAGCTTCATTTTTGCCAAAATAATCTCTTTTTCTTTTTGCAATAGAGCCCCAGCCATAAACAAACTTTATAACAAGAGAAGGAAGCTACTGCAAGGCAGAGCAAAATCCCATAAAGGGAAGGCATCCCTGATCAGCACTAGCAAAAAACTACGTTCGCTAATAAAATCATCAAAGGCCAACTTCGAGAGAAAAATCGCTAAGGACACTAAAGATAATCACAAGGCCTTCTTCAGTTATGTTAGAAACCTGGGCGGAAGCCCTCAGATATGCGCAGAGTTAGTTCATAACGGCAAAAAATACACTGAACCCACAGATATTGCCAACATACTGGCAGACAGGTTCAGTGCAAATTTCTCCCCTCCCTCTCCCCCAAAAGACAAAATAAATATCTCAGCTGAATGCAACCTCCCTGAAATCTCAGATGTCCAGGTGAGAGCTGCCCTCAGCAAAGCTAAAAATACAGCATCCATGGGACCTGACGGTGTCCCAGGTTGCGTGCTACATGAACTCCTAGAGGAGCTAAACCCGCACATAAGAACGCTGTTTAATCTTAGCCTTGCTACAGGATATGTCCCTGATCACTGGTGTACAGCTACAGTGGTCCCACTCCACAAAGGTGGCACCTCTACAGACCCTGGAAACTATCGCCCCTATAAGCGTGACCAGCCTGGTCTGCAAAGCTATGGAAAGGATCATTATGGAACTCATAAACAAAGACATCGGGGACCTACAGACAATTGACCCTACCCAATTCGGATTTGTAAAAGGCAGATCCTGTCTTTTAAACCTGGTGGACTTTTTTGAAACAGTCACTAGAGCCATCGATGAAGGCAAAGCAGTTCATACAGCCTACCTGGATCTGGCAAAAGCCTTCGACACAATACCCCACTCAGGCATCATAGACAAGATCAACAGCTTAAATGTAAACCCGTTTGTCACAAGATGGGTTGCAAACTGGCTAAAAGACAGAACCCATAAAGTCAGAATAGCTGGAGCTATGTCAGACTCTAAGCCAGTCACAAGTGGAGTCCCACAGGGCTCTGTCTTGGGACCCCTCTTGTTCGGCATTTATTTCTCAGATGTGCAGGCAAACATAGGGGGGTTGTGGCTGACAAAGTTCACAGACAACTGCAAACTAGGCGCCATAGTTGACACACCAGCTGACACATGCATCCTCTAGAAGGGCCTCACAGAAACAGACGACTGGTGTCAGAGTCATGGCCTTAAACTAAATGCCAAAAAATGTACAGTCATCCCCTTTGGAAAAAATAAAGTACCCACAAATTACCACATAGGTGGTAATCCATTAAGTACGGAAAAAGTAATCAGAGACCTGGGGACCCAAGTTTACAGTGACCTCTCATTTGACACCCACGTCGCCAAAGTGGTTAGAAAGACCTTCTACCTTGCCCACCTTATCATGAAAGGATTCACATCCAGATCAAAGGATGTCATTGTACCCTTATACTCCTCCCTTATCAGGCGTATGATTGAGTACAATGCCCCATTTGGTATGTACCTCACCCGGCACCTGCAGCAGCTGGAGAGACCCCAAAAGTACCTTACCAAGAGGATCAAGGGTCTCCAGCATATGTCATATGCTGCCAGACTGAAAAAGCTCCAGCTCTATTCAGTAGTATACAGCCTGCTCAGAGGTGATCTGTGCCTTACGTACAAGGCCATGTCCAATTCAGAATTAATGGACATGCTCCACCTCAAAAAATCCAAATCCATCAGAGCCATGAGAGCAAAAGATCTAAACCTCAGCACAAATATGAATAGGACATGCTGGAGGGACAGATTCATAACCCAGAGGCTTCCCGCACTCTGGAACAGGATACCTGTCCATGTTAGGCAGAGCCCCTCACTGACTCTCTTCAAGAGAAATCTGGACGAATGGATGGGTGATCGTAGGTTTACCCCGGGGGTTATCTCTGCATCATTGCTAGATAGAGGCACAGTAAACTAAATTTAATTTAAATTGTACACTTCTGTATCATTACATGGGGTGGTGAAAGCCACATACACTTTGGCTAGGCTTATAAATGCCCTAGGGCAGATAGCCTAGTACTATACTATGAAACTATGAATTAATATTGTTTGTGTAGCTGTTTTGTCTTTGTTGAACTGTGAGGTATGCTTGTCTGTAACAACATTTTTGCCAGTGCTCAAGCAGTAATATTTCGTTTTTTTCTTTTTTTCTTTTCCTTGATTCTATCAGTTCTGAAACTGACGCAGAGTATCTGGACTTGAATTATCTTCCACTCGTCTAGTAAACTAGACAAAAACCTGTTAAAATACATTCTCTAACTCTCCCTCCCAAGACATGCTAACTAGCATAAGTTCATATGTGGTTTCTAGGCTACTGACCCGAAGGTCTTTACAAGCCTAGCCATGTGTAGCCAATATAATTCTAGAGAAACCCAACCTAAAGGATCTTGCTTAAACTATAGATCTTAATTAACAATGACTGCCCATATCTAGGAGGGTCATAGGTGAAATCCCTGGCAGGAATTTATGGTTTCCCATCCAGTCATCCAGGCTGCACTTAAACTGGGTCATAGAGGGGCTCTATTTGATGTGAATTGGTAGCCTATTCCAGAGGAGTGGCAACCTCTGAGATACATATCTGTCTCTCCAGCAAGTCCAATTTATACTGCAGGCCAGGTTAAGGTCCCTGGAGCAGGTGACCCTTGTGCCATTTGACTTGTAGATGTGCAGCATTTCCATTAGGTTTGGATCCAAGATTGTTCTGTACTCCAGGCACAAGTCTCCTCCAAGTAGTCTGTATGCTACTGACAACAGTGACAATGATTTCAGTCTGTCAGTGTATGATATGTGCTCGAGACCTAAATTTTCTTGGTTAAAAATCTGAGGTCTCTCAAGTTGCTGCAGGTGCCTGATAAGGTACATTCCAAAGGCTGATACTCAACTGGGAGAGTTTATCAATGATGCCCGAATGTGGGTTTGTGTCGAAGGCCTTGGCTTAGGTTGTATGCACAGGTTTGCAGTCATCTATGTCTCTGGTGATGTTTTCAAATAAGTCCACCAGATTTAACAGGTATGACCTTCTTCTTCTTCTTCTTTCGGCTTTTTCGGTTGGCCAGAAAGCACAGCCTTGGATCTCCTTGTATTGAATGGCAGTGGAGGTTTTGTTTTGTCGAGTCGCCCAAGCCCCCACCAGCCTTCCACAGAAGAGCACATGCATGCACACCTAGGGCTAATTTAGAGTGTCCAATCCACCTGCAGCATGTCTTTGGGATGTGGGAGGAAGCCCGAGCCACCAGAGGAAACCCACGCGACCACAGGGAGGACATGCAGACTCCGCACAGAAGGCACCCAAGCTGAGGATCGAACCGGAGAACCTCTTGCTGTGAAGCAGCAATGCTAACCACTGCACCACCGTGGCCGCCCATTTAACAGGCATGACCTGCCTTTGACAAAACTAAACTGTGTCGGATCAAGGGTTTGGTGCTCACCTACATCCTTATTTACAAGGTCCATGATGATTCATTCCATGGCCTTACAGATAAGGTTGGTTAAGCTTATGGGTCTGTAGTTCTCAGGGTCTGTTGCTGTACCCCCTTTATGAAGGGGGGTGATGGTTGCGGTTTTCCACTCAGCAGAAACAAAACAAGTACTTAGGCAGTGGTTGAAGAGAGTACCTAATGGAGTTGCTAACTCATGTTTTAGACCATTTAAAATGCAACTTGAGATGCCATCTGGTCCCATACAGGCTGTGTTTTTGGCCTTGGAGAGAGCATTAATGACTTGCTCTTTGAAGATGCAAGGTGGAGGTGATATACAGGGAATGCTTTGTGGAATGTTTGTAGGGGACAGGAGGGTGAAATTTTCATCAAACCTGTTAGCTATTTTCGTAGGATCAGTGTGTGTGTGATGATATCCACAGCTAGTTCAGCACACGTCTGGGTCCTATTATGGATATAGCTGAAGAATGCTTTATGGTTATCATTAGCTATGGTTGCTAATTTTTTTTTTGAAGTTGCCCTTAGAGGATTTTACTAGCTGTCTTATTTGTTTATTCAAGCAGAGGAGGGTATTCTTCAAGTGCTGGGACCTCTCTTTTTTATTCTTAGACAGCAACTTCTTCCTCTTATTCTATAACTTATTAATGCTAGATGTCCACCAAGGAGGCTTGTTTTTTCTTGAGGATTTTGTTTTGATCCTATCAGGTACAGCTGTGTCAAAACATCTGTATAAGTGACTGTACATGGCATTTGTGTATACCTTAATATAGCTGTAACTGCCATATGTGGGAACAGAAGCTTAGAAGTTATTTATGCCATCCCTTAGGAGGGTATAATTAGCTTTGGTGAAATGTTTTAGCCTGATTTTACCTAGGAGGGGGTTAAGGTGTTATAGCTACTTCAAATGTGACTGTTTTGTGATTAGATTTAACCAGTGAAGGTCCTATACCTGTGGTGGTGCAATGGTCACCCATGTCAATGAGGACCGGGTCGAGAATATTTCAGCCCCTTGTGGGGTTACATACTATTTGTTCCAGGGCATCAGCATTAGAGTCCAGGAACCTTTATGCGAGCATGTTGGAGGAATAGTTAAAATCGCCCATGACTAGTGTGTTTGGTTGCAATTTGATTGAATCAAGTAGGTCCAAGTAAGCAGCATGGGTATCTTGCTTCATTGAAGGGGGCCTATGGCTAATGATTACTTGAAGGGGGGGGTCATCTTACCCACAGTTAGTTGAATATAGAGTAACTCCATGCAGTTTTCCTGTTTAATCAGTCTGGAGGTGTATTTATTTTTGATAAATACACCTCCTCCTTTGGTTCTCAGAAGTTCATTTTGCAGTCTGAAATAGTGGAAGGCATTGTAGCCTTGCAAGGCTGGAGTACTCTCTGTGGCCCTGAACCAGGTTTCTGTGATTGTTTAGACATCAACATCCTCCAGGGAATGGAGTGTTTCCAGAGAGTGCAATTTCGGATTTAAACTCGGCATTTAGCAGCAATACCCTGACTTGCTTGGTTCTTATTGTCGGAGCAGATCGGCTCTGAGGGGTTGATCCCAACTCCAAAGTTTCAGAACAGTCGCTTCCCCTCAGAGTGTCGGCAAGGATCCTCTGTCCCAGTAGTTTTTGCTCTGGGAGGACAGTTTTCAGCTTCTGTAGCCCATTCTGCTTTTGAGGTGTTGGAAAGGGTCCTCTCCACGCCCAGGAGATCCTCGGCTCCCACCATTTCATATACACTTCTCACTCCTTTGGAGACACTGTGTGAGACTTCACTGCCCCCCCCCCCCCCAGGACAGCCAGCCCAGCATTGTTTATAAGTACTTTCACATTTGGAAACCCATATCTCTTCCTACACCTGCCCAGAACACCCCACTGAGGAGACTCTGTGGAAGAGAAGGTGCAAAAGGAGGCACCTGGATTCCCTAGAGGAATCCATTGCCAAAGGCACCAATTTTGAGGAAGGAGAAGGGTCCCCCAGATCTCCATCTGAGGATGTCTCGGAGACATCTTGTAAATCCTGCACCAAAGAGGTGGGTGGTCTTCCCAAAATCCAAACCCAGAGGAATCTGAGTTTTTGGAGGCCTTTGGGTTCAGCTTGTTTACATCTTGTTTGTGCCCCCCCCCTTCCCAGATGTTGCTCTCAATCTGGTATCAAGCAGGTTTGGAAGGTTCTGGACTTGGTAGAATCTCTACCTATGCATGTGGACAAAATTCTCAGTGCTTCCCTTGACCGACCCCATTAGACTAATGGAATCCCGGCAGATGCCATTGTTACGGCAGCCACTAAGAAGGAGCTAGACCAGGAAAGCCTTTCTGTTCATCCCCCTAACAGGGAGTCTAGGGTTATAGACAGATTCTGTAAGAGAGTTTACACCTAATCTACCTTCACTCTACAAGCCTTAAACTACCCTTCCCACTTTTACTAGGCTACAGAGGGATTTAATCAAAGAATTCTCTAGCTCAGTTCCAGAGTCCATGTCTGAGGAGGACAGGAAATTCTTCCCCTCCAGATTGACCACTCTACAGTCAATATCTAATGCGTCCATGAGATTAATCCCCCATGCGGTGGAGGGTACCTCTAAAGCTGTCTGTTCCCAGCATTACCATTAGGCATTATGCCTGGATGCAGCTGTGTGACTTCGTGGAACTTTTCAAGGCTCCCTTCATCAATGCCCCTTTTGACTGATAGTCTTTGTTTGGGCCTACCGTCAGAGACTCGCACTACTGTAGCTTGAAAGATGGAAAGACTCTGTCTGCCAAAAGAATCTGTTTTTCTACCCCCCCAAGAGATCCTTTTACAGGAATCGGCAGGGGGGAGGGGACTGTAGTTCAAAAAATTTCAGGGTCCTTTTCGGGAGTCGCAGGGAGAATATTTCCCCAGAGGCAGAAGGGGGAAATGGTTACAATGGTAGACACCACCCACTGAGCAGTGGGGTACGTAAAATCAAGGGTCTTGGAATTCTTTCTTGGACAGACACTTTCAGTGCTCCTGAGGAGTTTCCTGACTGTCCTTCTCTGGAGACAGTTGGGGGGGGGTTGCTTATCTTTGCACCCAGATGCCTGGTTAGCTATCACAATCAGTGGGTGCATAGGATCTTATCCAGAGGATACGCAATTCTCTTTTCAAAATTCTCCAGTCCAAAGATATCTCTCCCAGATGTTCTACCCAGTCAGAGAGAGAGGCAGCAGAGTTGGAAATCTCAAATTTGTTACAGAAAAGAGTCATCCAGAACATCCACCAAGTCAGCTGTTTACTCAAGATTCTTTTTAGCACCAAACAAAAACAGGCGACCTCAGGGCCATCTTGGATCTGACATCTCTGAACAAGTTGGTAAAAACTACAAAGTTCAGGATGGTCATGATCCAGTACATTCTTTTGAAAATGGAAGACTGGATGTGCTTAGTGGACCTGAAGGATGCATACTACCACATCAAGATAGACAGGCGCTCCAGAAGGTACCTAAGCTTTAGGCAGTCAGCCAGTCATTATCAGTTCAGAGTGTTTCCCTTTGGTTTTACCACAGCCCCCAGGGTGTTCATCAAATGCATGGTGGTAGTTGCAGCTAATGTCAGACTGCAAAGATTCCACATTTTTTCTGTAAGTAGATGACTGGCTCATAACCACTTCAACCAGGTATGTACTCATCCAGGTTAGGGACTATCTGTTACAGTTAGCTCGTCCCTTAGGCATAACACTCAACATACAAAAGTCCCAGTTTCAGTCATTCCAGAGCATAGAGTTCATAGGGCCATAGACCTTGGCCATCCTGACTTCCAAGATGGCTGCACACTGAGTAACAGCTTGTTTCTAGCTCTCCCAGTGTGAAAACAGAAACTCAGCAGAGAAGACGAGTAAACTTGTGTTTATGAGTAAATTTCAGTAACTGGCTAGCAAGTACACTGCCTGGATGCCAGAAATAAAGAAACACAGAAGACCTGGGGAAAATCAGCTATGAAAAGTGAGGAAGAAATGCTGGCTGGGGAGAGTTCTGCAACTGTTCAGCAAAAAGTAATGCAGCCCTCAAACTTGACTTCCAGTAACCTACAGGAAGATGCAAGATAACCGCATGCAGACCTGGTTAAAATAAACAAAACACTGGTAGAGTATATCAACACAACAAAAGGCTGGAACAAATGGAAGAAGCTTTAAACAGGTATTCAGATGAGATGATAAAGCTGAAAAAGTCAGAGGTTGAAATGAAGAAGAGGCTGCCTGAATATGAGACTGCTCAAGAAGAGATGTTTCAAAAAATAATAGAATTAGAGGACATAGCACTAAGGGAAAACTTGAGATTTTCAGCTATACCAGAAAAGCTGGAAGGAGCAGACTGCATTAATTTTATGAAAGCACAAATAAGCAACTGGACTAATCCACAGCAGGAACTATTAGTTGAACAGACGCATCATGTGTATGCTCCAAACCTAGCCATAAGAAAACAACTTAGACCTATAATAGTAAGGATGCAATCCTACAAGCAGGAGTTGATTCTAACAATACTATGGAAGAAGGACAAAATGCTAAAAGTGGGAGAGAGCAGAGTGTTTGTGGAGAATGTTTATTCGTATACTAGGCAGAAGTAAATTCATTCCTCTATTCAAAAAATGTCGAGACGCAGGTGTGAGATTCAAAGTGCTGTATCCAGCTGTCTTCAAGGTATTCTTTCTGTGAGGGACAAAATTATTTTTTGATGAAATGCATGCTAAGGAGGAAATACAAAAGTTTGTCCAACAAAAACTGAGCAGTGAAACAGAAGGAGATTCTGCTTCTTGTTCTTCTGGTAATAAAGACCACAGAGAGACTGTACCTGTGAAGCATTTTCCAGTATTTGAATGGAAAATGTTGGAGAGAAGAAGGGAGCATGTGAATTGACTAGAAGAATCAAACGTATGTTGGAAATGAAGTAGAGACAGGATTTGTGTGATGGAGAAGAACAGTAATAAAATCTGTAACTCGATGTGGGATTGCAATGCAATAATTATATTTGTGAAATATGACAGAACAAGAAAATCTGCAAATATTAGACTTTTTCAAAATTTGTTTAATGTGTAGGGGAATCTAAAGTATATGCCCTACTTCATGTCATTAATGTTCGGAAAAATGCTTTGGGAAGGGGAAGAGAGGGAAGAATGCTTACTGTAATTAAAGAACAGCACTTTCTTTTCTTAATAGTTCTATTTTATTCAGTATATGCAGAGCAGGAACAGTGTTTAAAAGGATTTGAATGAGCCATATAATGTTTAACTGACAATGACTGGATAGATTATAAGTGATGTATAATGTTTGCAACTGCAGTTATTTCAATGGTGTCTGCGATGTACATTGCAACTAAAGTACCGTCTCAAAAAACTCCAGCTTTACTCCGTCGCATATCACCTACTCAGAGGCGATCTCTGCCTAACATACAAAGCTATGTCAAACCCAGAGCTTTTGGACATGCTCCACTTAAAGAAATCCCAATCCCTCCATGCTACACACTCTAGGGACCTAAACCTTGTTAGCACAATAAATAGAACATGCTAGGGGGATAGATTCCTGTCCCAGAGAATTCTCATACTCTGGAACAGACTACCTGTCTATGTCAAACAGAGCTCCTCATTAGCACTCTTCAAGAAAAATCTTCATGATTGGGTGGGAAATAGGAAACTCACCTCAGGGATCACTTCTGTGGCTCTGCTCGACAGGGGCACAGGAAAATAATTTTCTTGGGTGGCGAAAGCCAGGGTACCTTTGTGGCTAGGCTTATATAGGCCCTAGGGCCAATAGCCTAGTACATACCTATGAACCTATGAAAACCTTTACTTTATTTGTGAGTGATATTTTCACATTGGAAATTTTGCACTTGAGGCCTTGCCTAAAAAAGGCTCTATGGGGAGATAAGTGCCTTAGCCAGTAAACGAAAGCAGAGAGGTGATAGGTGAAGACCATCTTTGGCAAAGCAGCATGGCCTATCAACCATGTAATCCCAGGCTGAAAGGGACTGGATCCCCTTAGAATGACACCAGAAACTAAGCCAATTGTTGAAGTCAATCATTTTTTTATATATTTTTATACTGTGGTATCATCCTAGTTTTGAGTACAATGCTGCTCAAGGCAGGGGACATATCTGCCTGGGACACATATTTAGGGAGCTCAGTCATGTCTCTCTTCATATAGTCCAGTGAGGTACATCTCAAGTCATTCACACCAACATGAACTATGGCAGAGTCATAACGGTACTTGTTGTTGAGAGACTTGAGTGCATGTGTGATCTGACGCATCCTGGCACTCAAAAGACAGCTGGCCATAACTTTCTCCTTGCCAAGCCTGATGAGTGGGACATCTGTGTCTCTCACAATGGAGTCACCTATAACTAAATGAATTTGGTTTAGATGTGCTTCGCCTTAGGGGCTTATTTAGTGAGACACTAGTGCTTGTGTTTTTAATGTATGTTGAGTGCTGTAGGTGCTGTATTAAGTGTAGCATGTCTGTGTTTGGAAGGTCTATTGTGTTTAGTTAGATTTCTGGTGAGTACCTCTGCATATGATGGTTTATGTGTTGAATGCATGGTTTGCATAGGAGGTGTAGTATGACAGCTGACAATCTCTTCAGTGTTACTGTTCTGTCCTTGAAAGAGCAAGGATTCCAGATACTTGGGAGATTTGTCAGTGTACATTAGGCAGTTAACACAAAAGAAAAACGAAGCCCAGAGATGTACAATAAAGCTCTCAGTCGGCAGAAACTGTTCAGTTACTTAATTCTCAGCGCAGTCACACAGCGTGGAAACTAAAATACTTTAAAAAAAAAATCACTTTTATTAAATCCTCACTGACCAGGTATGCATAGTTAATTCTTCAAGTGGTACTTGACAAATCCACAATTAATAATTACTGGAAGCAATTCGTAAACATGAATTGTTACTTCTTATAACAGCATAAAAAACAAAACAAAACCATAGTGAGCTGTATCAGCTTTTTGTTTTCGTTTTGTTTTGTTTTTTATGCTCTTATAAGAAGTAACAATTCATGTTTATGAATTACTTCCAGTAATTATTAACTGTGGATTTGTCAAGTACCACTTGAAGAACGAGCTATACATACTTGGTCAGTGAGGATTTAATAAAAGTGATTTTTTAAGTATTTTCGTTTCCATGCTGTGTGACTACACTGAGAAATAAGTAACTGAACAGTTTCTACCACCTGGGAGCTTTATTGTACGTCTCTGGGCTTCATTTTTCTTTTGTGTTTACTGGTTTTTGTGGAGCCCTTGCACTTTCTTTGGGATTTACATGAGGCAGTTGCTGCACTGCCTCAAGATACCCATATCAATCAGGCTGGTAGAAGCAATAGAGGAGAAAGTGACCATCCATAATGCTAGGTTAAATCCTGTTTTCACAGTGGGGAGAGAAAATGGACGGGTGTGATATAACTGGGTGCTCTAAACGGGTCTGTACTAATAGGGGGGCTTGATAAAAGTTCTATACCAATAGTGGAAGACTATGGAGACTGTTTCCTGTAGAGTATTTTAAACCAGAGAGATTTGCTTATATGCAAGCAAGGAAAACCAGTTTTAGAAGCAATCCAAGCCAGGCACAAGAAAGCTCTGAATAAATGAACACAATCTTACAAAAATGTAATTCTTTCATACCAGCAGGATGAAAGTCTTTTGTAAAGTTAATTCCTCAGGCCAATCAGATAAAAATACCAAAAGCTATCGACCAGTAGTTTCCACCTTGGATGGGTTGAATTTAGCTCCCTGCTCCCACAAGAATGCAAGCCTCTTCTTATCAGACTTGAGCTTACTGGTTTCCAATGGAGTACAAAATCATTCCCTTACAGTAAGAACTATCCAGAGGAGCCATTGCCCAATTCCCTCACATCACAAAGGATGAGAACCATCTAAAGGTTCTGCAACCCAATTCCCTCAGATAACCTAGGATAAGAACCATCCAAAGGTGCCATCACCCAATCCCTTCAGGTCACCTAGGATTCAAACCATCCAAAAGTACCATCACACAATTCCGTCAGGTCACCTAGGATGAGAACAATCCAGAGAAGTCATCACTCAATTCCTTCAGGTCTCATACATGAAGAATCATCCAGAGGTGCCATCACCCCAATTCCCTCAAGTCACCTAGGATGAAAACAATCCTTAAGTGCCATCACCCCAATTCCCTCATGTAGCATAGGATGAGAACCATCCAGAGGAATCATCACTCAACTCCCTCAGGTCATCTAAACTGAAAATCTTTCAGAGATGCCACCACCCCAATTCCCTCAGGTCATCTAGGATAAGAACCATTCAGAGGTGCCATCATCCCAATTCCCTCAGTTCACCTGGGATAAGAACCATACAGAGATCACATCACCCAATTCTCTCAGGTTACCTAGGAGCATCAAGAAAACCCATCAAAAACTAGACACCCTACATACAGTAAAGACATTCCTTATAGACTCTGCCAAGGTAAATCTAGCTATCACTTACCCTTTACCCACTCTTCTATATGAAGCCCCTATCATGACTACAAGTCTCACTTAGTTTTAAGCTTGAACGGTACTAAAACAAAATCACCAAATTTACTTGCAACAAACCTTACTGTAGCTACCACTGTTTAGCACTAAAAACACTTAACTGGCTTGAGCTTCTTCACTACCTACCTATACTGAGCTCACCTTAACCCTAAAATCATCCATATCCCATCCGCCTGCCCAACAATTGGAACACTACTTCAATACTATCTTCCAAATCATACCCTTCAGTCAAATGATAAACAACTGCTTACCATCTACAAACCACAAAGGGCTGCTGGGGTCAGTTTCTATTCCAAAAGTGTAGCTACAAATTGGAATATTCAAACCATTACAAAAAGTAACTCCTGGTTTTGTCCCTCCTCCTCATCTGGGACATAGTTCTCTAAAACCCTTCATCACCTTTCTAATACCGCTTTTTAAAGCTCTAAATCAATTAACCTGCTTATACCGTTCTAATATCTCACTTTATTGTACTTCTTAAACTACTATACCTACTTCTAATTAGAATAACCAAATTAATATTCCATCACTACTTGTTAACACTCAAACTTGCTCATCTCCTCTGATACCTCACTTTTAGTGTCTTTCTTAAATGACTCCTACTTATCTTATACTCTACTCTTCTTATCTGTAAAGTCTCAATACAAGGCTTATAAATTTAATGTTTCTGAATATCAATACAATGTGTATTATACTGACTATTATGCTATATATAAACTGAAATTGCATTGTAAAATTTGTTACTGTAAATTTTGACTGCATTAAATATGGTAGCTTTTTTTCCTTGGCCTACTCTGAAAAAGGGCACCTCTGCCCAGATGGACTTCCAGGTAAACAAATGTCAATAAATAAATGAGAACCATCCAGAGAAGATATTATCTAGTCAGACTATGGTGGCATTCTGCAATGGCTGGACTTCGTATGAATGGTGCCAACCCTAACTCCCTTATTAGGATATGGGCACCTATGTCACTGCTGTGGATGGCCTTTGCCTCTCCATCACTTCACATCAATCTCCCTGTGAGTATCCAGTAATGGTTACTGTTCATGGCTTGGTGGTTATGTTCATATCATGTTTGTATCAGCCCCCAGCCCTTGTGACTCCTTCCTCATCTCTAGCAGAAATCATGTAAGGGAGCAGGTTGCCTGGAAAAGCTATGACCCACTCCCCTGCCCCCAAGATGGACACTCATCCTCTCAGCCTATGCCATCCAGAGCCCAAGCCACTAATCAAACCTACCTGGGTGACCAGTGACATAGTTAGGACTTTTTCCCTCTACGTCAGCAGTAAAGCTAAAAACTTTTGAGTCTTGCAGTAGACTTCACAATCCCAGTTGACACCACTTGCTCTTGTAGCTTTCAGTTTCAGATTTATTTCATAATGTTACATGCCTGCAGGCCAGATACACACACATTCACAGAACAGTAAATGAACAACTATATATTTTATGTGACATCCTTAATGCATGTTTAGCTTTGTGGGATACTTAAAGACACATTTATATATTAACTGCTGTTAATCTGCATCATAAGGCTAGACTATTTATTATTTAACCTGTTTTTTGAACAGTCTACTGACCTTTTTCAGTCACGACCAAGGCCAAGAGGGCAAAAAACAAATAAATTGCAAGGTACATTTAAAGATGATAGGAAAACATACAGCAAGTTGTTAGGTACATTTGCTGATGACTTTAATACAGTAAAAAATGCAGTTATACGACAGTATAGTACTTACGTGTTGTATTATTTCAGTGTTTACATGTCCTAGTAGTTTGGTGGACATTTGAGGGTACTGCATACTAAAGGGAATGGGGAATACCAGCCAGTGTCCCTAAAACAGGTACACGTGGCATCATTCTGCAGAGGTTTCTTAAATAGTTTTGAAAGCTGTTAAGGTTTGTTGATTTCATACTTCATTTGATAGTTTGTTTTATGTAGCAGGACCCAGTCTGGAGAAAGATCTTTCTCAAACTGTTGTCTTAAAAAGAGGTCTAACAAAGAAAGTTTTCTTCACCATTGCCTCTTACAGAGTAGGTTTGCACCCTTAATTTTGTTTTCACTGGGGGGGCAGTATCCCAAATTCATTATCTAAAATATGAGGATAGAGATGAGAAATTATCTGAGTGTTAGAGAGAGCCAGTCAACAGTCATGAGTACATCACAGTGGTGTTTCCAATGGTCTGTTAAGTTTACAAATCTACATATCCTATTTTCGAAAGATTGAAGTTTGTGTCTATCTGAATAAAAGCAGCTACACAGACATTGCTATGCTTTAAAGAAATTTTCTGACATATGTAAATAAATACCGCTTAAATGAATATCTGTGTACCAAATATTACATTTATGTTACATCTTCAGACCGCATAACACTCAATCAGTACAGCAACATGTTTCTTTTTACTTCGCAAATTCCTGCAGAAGTTCAATAGTGCATAGGCAGGTAATTATTTTTGTAGTGGCCAATGTGACAATGCTCAAGTAGACAAAATACTAATTGTTCAGTAGAGGTGGCTTCAAAGGGGAAGCTTCCTTACTGTGAGGGATACTGACCTTGTCATAACTAATTTTAAGTATGGGGTACACACAGTTCCCTGCGTGGGAAGTGCAGAAGAGTCTCTTCTTCTTCTTCTTTCGGCTTTTCCCGGTTAGGGGTAGCCTGTGGATCACCTTGTCGAATGGCAGTGGTTGCCAGCCCAGCGCCCAACCTTCCACAGAAGGCACATTCACACGCACACCTAGGGCCAATTTAGAGTGTCCAATCCACCTGCGGCATGTCTTTGGGATGTGGGAGGAAACCGGGCGGGAGAAGGGAACGCGACCACAGGGAGGACATGCAGACTCCACACAGAAGGCACCCCAGCAGAGGATCGAACCAGAGAACCTCTTACTGTGAGGCAGCAATGCTAACCACTGCACCACCGTGGCCGCCCGGAAGTGCAGAAGAGTCTGACAACCCCTAAAACACTTAGCTGGTAAAACAACTGATCACCACTTTAAAGAACTTGTTTTGTTTAAAATGACATTCACAAGCTTATGTTTTTCACTCACAGGCATATAGCCAAGCATATGGTCATTTTAAGTCAATATATTTACTAGAGCTGTACTTCAGACTTAAGGCTTCCTCTTCAGGTGTCGTTAATCACTGCAGATAATTAGAAAAATGAAATATATATATATACATATACATATATGTACACGTACACACACACAAGTAAATGATTACGTCAGACACCAGTTTTGAAAGTAAGCAGGTTACAGGAGTTTAAGTAAACTGTTTTCCTAACCACATTTGTGGCTTTTATGTTCAATTATCATTTTCTCAGTTCTGCAAGTGGATAGTAAAAATATTGTAAAAAGAAAGACGTAAACACCACCAGTTTTGAAGCTAGTTTATCATATGTTTATTAAATTGTTCTCCTGAATTTATCAAGACAAAACAGCCATGTGAGATGTGCTTTATTTGGTATCAAAATGCTACTGTTATTTCTAACTTCTTTAAGTAGCAGAACTGGTGTGCTTTGCAGGAGCTGTCTGCTGGGTTAGGCTTTAGGTTCCCTAACCACACATTGTATAAAAGATCTATTGAAAATCAGCAGATATAGTATGAAAAAAGTTGTAAATAAGCAGGCATTATGGTCACTGCTGAGTGACACCCCAACCCCTTGTGCAAAAGTGAGAAAACAAGGGTTATGGATGGAAGGATTTAGCTATAACTCTGTACAAAAAAAAATAAATAAATCCTACATTGCAACACAACTCTGGCAGTAAGGCTCTATTGCTTTCTCAGGGGTTACAGAGTATCAAATCAAATTAAATATTAAATGAACATCAACATTAAATCAAATTACCCAAACAAAATAAATAATCAGTTGATTAGGACATAAAGTACTATACTTTAAAATCATCTTTGCCGTTTTCCTAAGCAGCTCAATTTCAATATCGCAACCAAAACCTATGGACACAATTCCAGCATTTTAACAAACAAGCATCATTTGAATGTTTTGTGTTTATACATTTAGCAATGACACTTTAAGGAGAATTATACTGGAAATCACAAAGATATTTCTGAATCCTGATGTTACATTTTCTGCTAGTGTTACCAATGTATCATTAACTGCATTCCTGTAATGCAATATATCACATTAGTAGTAGCACAATAGTAAGACGAAATAACTTCTGTAAAAAACTTCTCCAAAGCCAAATTCATGCTACTCAAGTCAGAAGTGAGAAACTTCATGACACCCATGCAGACGGGAACTGAAAGTTCGACTACTGCACTAAGGCACTGTATGAGCACATCCACTCATGCATGAATCATGCCATCCCCAATAAAACCAAGACGCTGTCCTCCAAAAAAAGGAAGCCAATCTGGTGGTCCCTTGCCATAAACAAACTTTACTGAATCTCCTAACAAATGGAGGAAACTGTTGCAGAAAAGAAGAAAATCCCAGAATGCAAAAAACTCCCTTACCAGCCTCAGTAAAAAGCTGAGATCCCTCATAAAATCCTCCAAAGCTAGTTATGAAAATAACATTGCCAAAGATTCCAAACACAACCACAAGACATTCTATAACTATGTCAAGAATCTAAATGGCAATGCTCAGATCTGTTCTGAGCTACAACAGAATGGCATTAAATATGCTGCTCCCAAGGATATTGCCAATATCCTGGCAGATCGATTCAGTGCAAACTTCACCCTTCCTCTCACCCCCCAAAGGGCCCATCTCAATACCGAAAGATTGCCAAATTCCAGTAATAACAGTCACACAGGTAAAAAACACACTCTCCAAAGCTAAGAATAGAGCATTCATGGGACCAGACGACATCCCAGGATGTGTACTACATGAACTACAAAATGAACTAGCGCCTCACCTAAGTGTCATGTTTAATCATGGCCTCTCCACAGGCTTCATGCCCACTGAGTGGCGCACAGCTACAGTTATCCCACTCCACAAGGGGGGATCCACCTTGGATCCTGGGAACTACCACCCCATCAGTCTGGTCTGACAAGCCTGATCTGCAAGGCCATGAAACGTATTATCATGGAACTTATAAACAAAGACATTGGCAACCTTCAAACACTGGACCCCATGCAGTTTGGGTTAGTGAAGGGCCGATCTTGTCTCCTGAACCTGATTGACTTCTTTGAATCAGTCTCCAGAGCCATGGACAAGGGTTAAGTGGTCTCCACAGCATATCTGGACCTCGCCAAGGCCTTCAACACCATCCCCCACTCTGGAATCATAGATAAACTTACTAAGCTGGGAATTAATCACTATGTCACTCAATGGGTTACCAACTGGCTTACTGACAGAACCCACACTGTAAAAGTAAGTGACTCCAAATCCAGCTCCAGACAAGTGGAGTACCTCAGGGTTCAGTCCGGGTACTGCTCTTGTTTGGCATCTACTTCTCTGAAGTACAGGCCAACACTAAGGGACTCTGGCTAACAAAGTTTGCAGATGACTGCAAATTGGGAGCCTTTACTGAATCTCCAAATGATGTGGATATTCTACAAAATTCCTTACAGAAACAGATGCTTGGTGCCAAAGCTATGGGCTCAAGCTCAATGCCAAGAAATGTATAGTTATCCCCTTTGGGAAAAAACATGTACCCATGAATTACCACATAGGTGGCAGTACACTAAACACTGAAAGTGTGCTACGATGCATAGGGGCACAGGTGGACAGTGGTCTCACCTTCAATAACCACATCGCCCAACAGTCAGGAAATCCTTCTATGTGGCACACCTCATCACTAAGGGCTTTTCATCCAGAAAAAAGGAGGTCATTGTCCCACTGTACTCATCCCTCATTAAACCCATTATAGAATACAGCGTCCCATTTGGTATGTACCTCTCAAGACATCTGCAACAACTGGAAAGGCCACAGAAATACCTCACTAAAAGAATCACAGGCCTAAAGCGTATGCTGATCGTCAAAAAAACTCCACCTATACTCTTGTCGCATATCATCTACTCAGAAGTGATGTCTGCTTAACATAGAAGGCCATGTCAAACCCAGAGCTGTTGGACATGCTACACTTAAAGAAATCCCAATCCCTCAGATGCACACTCCAGGGATCTAAATCTTGTCATCACAATGAACAAAACATGCTGGAGGGATAGGTTCCTGACCCAGAGACTCCCCAGACTCTGGAATAGACTGCCCACATATGCCAAGCAGAGCGCCTCTTTGGCCCTCTTCAAAAGGAACCTTGATGACTGGATGGGAGATAGGAAATTCACCCTGGGGATCACATCAGTCACCCTGCTAGACAGGGGTCCAGGGAAGCAAACACTGTGGTAAGAAATTGCCAGGGAATTGTTATGGCTAGGTTTGTATAGGCCCTAGGGCCAATAGCCTAGTACCAACCTATGAACCTATAATAAGAGCAACTGTCCTTTAATACAACATTCTTTTGCTTTTCCTATAGCTTTGCACACCACTGAATTACTCATGGGAAAGGACTTATTTGCAGCCACTATAGACTGTCAATGTCTAGCATTTCTGTAAAGAAAAAGTAATGTTACTGAACAAAACAAATATATTCACATCAAAATTCTACAGTTATGAGGTACAAAGTAACATGAGAGAGGAGGAATAAACTAACCTTAAGTAGATACAAAACACAAGTTGCTGCACTATTCATCATGCAATCCCCTTGCTGTTCTACATTAGTGCTGTAATTTGTGCAAGCTGAAATGATTTTTGCTGCACTGCTGTACTTATGCATTCTACTGGGGTAAGTAGTGCAGGGTATTGTGACTATGTATGTGTGTGTGTGTGTGTGTGTGTGTGTGTGTGTGTGTGTGTGTGTGTGTGTGTGTGTGTGTGTGTGTGTGTGTGTGTGTATGTGTGTGTGCACACTCGCATCTGTTCAGGTCTATGTATCTCTCTGCATGTAGTCTTTTTTTTTTTACTTAGCTTTTCTGCCTTGCTTCATAGGAATCCCCAGTAGTGTGCTTGCATTCCCCTCAGCAAAAGTTACATCCTGTGTCTTATCCAACCTCCAGATCAACCCAAGGCTGTCTCATTGCCCTGCACTGTGCGACCCTGCATCGGTGAACACTAAAGTGCTTTCAGCTACACTAGTTCCCCTCAGCAAACGTTACATCCTGTGTCTTGGCCAACCTCCAATCAAACCAAGGCTGTCTTGTTGCCCTGCACTGTGAGACCCTACATCGGTGAACACTAAAGTGCTTTCAGCTACACTAGTGTATGTTAGAGTTGTATTTAATCTGCCCTCCAAACGTAAGACTGTTTCCCCTTTCACTGTACGCGTGCACACTACTGGTCCCGTCCCCCATTTCTCTCTTCCTATAGTACTCCTAGGTCAATTAGGTCGTTTACCTGTGTACCTGTGTACCTGCAGCCCATACTTTTGTTTTTCCTGTAGAAGTGATGGTCCTTTTCAACACTCTGTACTAGATTAGTAGCATAACATTTGTAGTTATTAGGAAAATACTGCACCACACTGACCTGGAATTAACTTAGCTTGGTCTTCCTGTTTTCTTTTTAGCAGCTGGCTCAGTCAAGTTTTTCTAACTCACAACCTTGCATTACTTTGTGTCTACCCCCCTCCCCCACATTGAACCTGCACACCTCCCCTCCCACTCCTACTTAATTACAGAGGTATCAAAAAGCCTGATGTAGAAAGACACCATCTTTTGACCTAGCTTTTCTGCCTTGCTTCATAGGAATCCCCAGTAATGTGCTCGCATATAAGTAATCCAGTGCCCTCTAGGTGGCTCCATACTATTAGTGCATCCAAGTGCCCCACCTGCCCACTAGGCGGCTCCATACTATTAGCTTTAGGGTCTCTAAATCCTTTTACCTACTCTTCATCGAATCCCCCTAACACAGTTCTTAGTCATCTCTTTATTATTGTTCTCTCTCACACTGTGGTCCCAGTATAACCCTACAAACATTTCCTTATATCCCTCTATGGTCCCAGTATAACCCTACAAACATTTCCTTATATCCCTCTGCTATCATCCTACTCCTATCTTTTTCTAAGCCTCTTACCGTCTTATATATCTCACCACACTTACCATCAGGCTTCGGGACTCCACTGATTGGTTGTTATCCTCGATCTTCTTCTTCTTCTTTTGGCTCTACATGCTCGGTTCGCCCTGTGGGTTCACTCCGCTCCCCTACCCTGCCCCCAATTCTCACCTGCCTCTACTTGTCCTACACTTATTATCACCTTGCCACTCCCCTTCATCTGACACCACACCCATTCATCAGAATCAATCAGCATTAACCAATCATTCACAGGACCCAGCCCTATTACTCAAACTCTCGCCAGTCTCTCACTATATGCTAATTATAAACACCCCAACTCTATTTTAAACAAGCATTACTCAAATACCCCTACTATGCCTCCACATACTTTTAACAAATCTTCAAACTCTAATACTATTTACTGCCTAATACCCCCACTTATAATTCTCTATCTTCTCACAGCCTATAAATACCAACACCTCCCTGGTACCCAGTACCCTAGAACCAAAACCTGTGCTACTAATCAGCCACATAATTCTAACCAACCACTACTCCATCTATCATCAAACTCTAATAACGCAAAAACTCAACATCCCATTCGTGCTTCATATATTAATCCTAGAACTAAATACTACCACAAACTCTTATTAAAACTCCAGAAACTTGCTATTAGATTACTACCTAACCTCATAGTGGATGATGACATCCACCCAACCCCACCTGTTACTATCAACCCCACAAATAACACCCATACTAGCCTACAAAACTCAAATAATGCCCCCAACTCACTCCTAGTGTGTCACTTAAACATTAGAAGTATAAACAAGAAAATTCACTACTTACATGCCCTCCTGGATGTCCACTCCCCTGATATACTATGCCTTATCAAGACCTGGCTCAAGCCTACTACCATTGATAATGAGATTATACCCCCAGGGTACAATATATTAAGACTTGACTGCATCTCTAAAAAAGGAGGGGGAGTAGCCATCTTGCATAAATCCACTCTGGAAGTATCCAAAACTAGTAGCCAAATGCCTTGTTTACTAACAATGCAGAAATACTCATCACATAGGTCCAACTCAACAAATGCCAATCTATAAACATTGCATGTATCTATATTCCCCCAGGTGACAATGCAAATACCTTGGAGGGTATCTTCCAATGGTTCTCCACTAACTGCCCCCAGGAAACTATTATTCTTGGGGATGTTAATATCGACTGGAATACTTGCTCTTCAGACTTCCATCCATAGAAATTTGCATGGCTTCTCCCAGATGATATCTTCCCCAACCAGAATCAATAAGCCTAACAAAAAGGAAAGTATCCTAGCCTGGTTATTATTAAACAACCTACCCCAGATATATAAAACAGGCACCCTACCTGAGGACTTTAGTGATCACTTCCTGACCTATATAATCAGAAAAAGAAATGACATCCCTCAACAATCTTCCTTTAAAACCATTAGAAGTTGTAAGAACTTTATTCAGACTAAATTTCAGAATGAACTTAACACATGTGACTGGTCCAACCTATGGCTACTTTTACTAGATGAAGTGGTCTCATACTTTAACTTTACATTTCTTGTTATCCTGGCTAACCATGTAGCACCGTGGCTATCCAATGATGCAAGACAAAAATTATTAGCAGAAACAAAGCGTGGACCTCCTGGAGAACCACTAAATCCCCAAAAGACCACCTTATATATATAAACAGCTGAGAAATTATACAAAGGAGTCTATTATGCTAGACAAAAAGAATCACTACTGTAATCTGCAACAAAAGCACCAAAATCAACCACAAAAATTCTGGTCAGGCATTAACAAACCTCCACCCAGGCCAATCAACTACCCCTACCCCCTTTAACTACCCTCTAGCAACCTCCTAATATTGTTGCTAACACCTTTAACACTTTCTTTACAGAAACTGTGCAATCCCTAGCCAGTAAGCTATCTCCCTATACCTCAAGTACCACCAACCCCACTCCTGATAATAAGATCTCCTTTAAGCTTGATCCAGTACCAACATCGTTTATTAAGTCCCTACTTAAAAAACTGAAACCCACCACCCTTTCAGCAGACCTACTACCTGCAGAATATCTCCAAAAAGCCGCTAATGAAATAGCATACCCCATATCAATTTTAATCAACAGAACTATCCACAAACCCTATATCCCCTACATCTGGAAAATCTCCCACATTGTTCCTCTTCATAAAGGGGGAGATTTCACTGAACTTTCAAATTATAGGCCTATAGTAATTCTGTCTCCCTTGGCTAAAATAATGGAAAAATGTATCCACAAGCAATTTCTTGCCTATCTGAATCAAAATACTCTCCTAGCCCCCTCCTAGCATGGATTTAGACCTTGCCATAGTACAACCTCAGCCCTTCTCTCCTTCTCCCATACAATAAATCAAAACCGTAATGACAACAAGCTCTCCTCAGCCCTCTTCCTAGACCTATTCAAGACATTTGATATGGTAAATCACCAGCTACTCTTAAACACATTAAAATCACTCTCCATAGATAACCTAGCAATTACCTGGTTTCATTCTTACCTAAGTGACAGACGACAAGCTATACTATGGAAGAATAACCTATCATCCCTTTTACCAGTCACCATTGGGGTCCCATAAGTATCTATATCAGGTCCCATCCTATTCTCCATATTCATTAATGATCTGTACAAAGTCATCCCTGATGCAACTTGCATTCAATATGCAGATGACTCAACCCTAATCTGCTCTGCCACCTCCCCCACAGCTTTACAATCCTTGTCCCAAATCACTTTCAACAAAGTAGAGAACTGGCTCACGGGGCACGAAATACTATTAAACCCAAATAAAACCAAACTATTACTCTTCTCCCCCACTCACAAGGTCCCCTCACCACCTCTCACTATAATATCTAACAACGGTACCATAATTTCCCCAAAACCTAGTACTAAACTACTGGGAGTGATCATTGACAGCAACCTCAAGTTTGATGCTCAGATAGATAAAACTATTAAAACAGTTAATAAAGAATTAGGCTCTTTATACAGGATTAAACCATTCCTAACCCCATATGCTAGAACTGTTATTGCCCGTACACATCTGCTATTGATCCTTTTTTATGCCTTACCCATCTTCGTACACCTAAGCATATCAAACCTCAATAAATTTACTAGGTGCTACAATAACACTGCCAGATTTGCCACAGGATCAGCTTAGAGAAGCCATCACTGCCTTAACCTTCAATCATTAGACTGGCTTGAACTACCCTATTGACTGCAATTTAACCAACTAATAGTTGTTCACAAAATCCTCTACCAACCAGACAGTGCACACATACTGAAAAATACTACTACCTCCTACAGTAACCTACAATCACTTCGCTCTTCCAAAAAATTGCTAGTGCAAACTGTTAAAACCAACAATTCAGCTGGTGAATCACTTTTCTCCAACTCTGCCGGTAAAAACTGGAACCTACTCCCTGCTGAACTCACCACTGACTCCTCCTTATCTCAATTCAAAAAATCCCTTAGGAAATACCTGAAAATACAGTGGCTTTGTCCCTGTACAAACCCTGACTAACCCCCACTCAAACATAATTTATAAATGAGAACCTCATTACAAGAATACAATTCTGACTCTCTGTTTAAAATTCTGTGCATCACCCACCTACTGGAAAGATCTAAAGTTAATTCTACACCATGTAAGATAACCACCTTAATATATGTGTTTTCTTTTTCAGATGAAATCTTTAACTATTTCTTTCTCAGCTATTTGCTTCCAACCTTTGCTGTGTGT